>NC_090804.1:52413610-52601110 GCF_036512215.1 Solanum lycopersicum | reverse complement strand
TCGAAAAAAAATTATACACTAATTAAATTATAGTAGAAATAAAAAGTTATTTTTAAAAAAAAAATATGTCTGAAACACGCTGAAGTAGGCATGTCGACAAAGACGTGCATGTTTCAGCGTGAAATCTTGAACTTAAACTAAAAGTCCCAACTAAAAATGATTCCATAATTTTGAAAATTTTACACACTAATTAAATTTAAGTAGAACAAAAAAAATTAATTTTTTTCGAAACACACTGAAGGAGGCACGTCAATTTCAAAAGTCATAATTATAAAGGATTTCATAGTTTTGAAAAAATTCTATACTAATTAAATACACGTCGACGGAGAACAAAAAGTCATAGCCGAAAAAATTCTAAAATTTTGAACATAAATTAAATCAAAGTAGACAAAATAAATAAAATTTTATTTTTTCGAAACATGGTTAAGCAAGCACGTGAATTATAAAAGTCTTAGGTAAAAATGAGTCCATAATTTCGTAAAATTATACACTAAAAAATTTTTTATAAAAAAAATTATTGTTTTTCAAGAAAACGCTGAAGCAGACACGTCAACTTGTCTGAATCAACATTAACTGTCTCTTATATATCTTATATAATAAGAATATGTGGTGCAACCACAAATTAGGATTCCCTTTTGACTTATTTATTTTTCAAATTAGCCTTCCCTTTCATGAAAAGTTGTGACTTTAATGAAAAGTTGTGACTTTTACAAAAAGTTCTGACTTTTTATGAAAAGTTGTCACTTTTACGAAGAGTTGCAACTTTTACGAAAAGTTGCAACTTTTCTGAAGAGTTGCAACTTTGATAAAGAGTTGCGACTTTTACGAAGAGTTGCAATTTTTATAAAAAAAATGGTGTCTTTTTTAAAAGATTGTGACTTATCCAAAGAGTTTGACCTTTAATAAGGCACAATAAACATTTATTCACACTGCTCTTTATTGTCTATAAATAGAGGAATTTTCTCTCATTTTAACACAATGAAAATTATGAACTTCTTCTTCTTCTGCAAAATTAAATATTTGTGTACTTTGCTCCTGTTGAGTGACTCACTGACACCATTGTTTTTTCATCAACATATTGGCAAATAGAATTGTTCTGTCCTGAGAGGATCTATTCTGTTATGTCTCGGGTACTAGAATGAAATAATTTTGTTAAGGGGACAATGCGTATTCAGTGGGCTCAACTTTTTCTTTTATGTTTCATTTTATTATTAAAGATCATGGTAGGTTTTTACGGTCACTAATTTATTCTTATTTTATTAATTTTTATTTTTTAGTACAGATTTTAAACTTTGTTGTTTATGATATGCTTTTGATCATTATGTTGAAGTAAAAATATGTTAATTAAGCGTAATCATTAGACTATTAGTGTCATGTAGATTATAATTCTTAAACTTGTTAAATAAATGACTTTGATCTTTATAGAGTTTTCAGTGGCTAAACGATCCATGAGATGGATGTCCAAGAAGGGACTTTGAGTGTTTAAAGCTAGGTGGTTCCACACTATCTTGACGTTTTATTTGTTCAACTTTCTATCTTATAAAAAAATAAGGCCTAAGTCATCTCCAGCCACTCAAAGTTGTCCGCATAATTCATTTAGACACCTCAACTAATCCTTGTGCCAATTGAACACTTTATTTGTTCAAATGTCATTCCTATTAGACACAAAATGCTGACATGGCAAAAACATGTAATTCACTTTCCTTAAGCGCGTTAATTTATTAAAAATAATATGTTTCTTAATTTATACCCCTAAGTTAATTTTTAAAAAAAATAATTAACAAAAAAAAAAGAAGAATAGTTGTCTTCTTCTTCTCTATTTCTATCAACCCACCCCACCCCACCCCAACTCTCATACCCATGCACCAGTGGTTATCTTCTTCCCCACCATTCTAATGATTGCAAAATTTGTAGCATCAGTGGTTATCTTCTTCCCCCACCATTCTAATGGTTTCAAAATTCTTAGCATTTTGTTTCATTTATAAATTTTTCGGAGTGATTTTTTCCCCATCTTTCTCTACATAGGTAAAGATGAAGTAAAAAGTTATAATTAATAAAAAAAAGCTGATAAAAAAAATTATCGGGTTAAAGATGAGACTGTACAGGGAGGGGAGGGTCACCATTAATTGAGTTAGAGGGAAATGTATGTTTTGGATTCTAGTTGAAGGTAGGGAAGTGGGTATTTAAGTTTTACTTTTTTTTTTACTTTAAAACAATAATTTATTTATTTATTTTATAATATAATGTTTAAATAATTTTTTTGGATTAAAAAATAACACATGTCATTATTTAATTGGTCAAATTGACATGTCAGCGCGAGTGTATTTCACACATCCTCTATTTTTTGTTTATTCTCCAAAAAATGTTCAAATGGTTCAAATTCAGAATGGTTGAAGTGTTCAATAGGTAGTATGTCTAGTTGAGGTGTCTAAATGAATAATCGGGACAAGTTTGAGTGGCCGCATATGACTTTGGCCAAAAAATAAAGGAATGTAGTGGATGGTAAGTATTGTACACAACCGTAATCAAACGTTTGAGGTACAAATGTTGGATTGGAGTCAATGAATTAACCCTCAGAGTAGTGTGAATCTGTATTAATCAGATATAAAAAGATAAGTATATCTATTTATAAATTAAGATTAAGAGTCCTAAAAAATAAAGTTGTAACCATATTGATCGAAACATAAATAACAAAATATGTCTTTTGTCTATCAAATAAGAGTCATCAACTGTGTATAATTTTGAATAAGGGACTTGCCAAGACATCATAAGCGACATATGTTATTTCATTAAAATCCAAGAGATGTGTTTTTATATTTTAATAAATTTATAAAATAAAGAACTAATTATATAAGATGTATAATATTTAGATTTTGTATGTAGAGGCGCGTGAATGATATTTGGATGTTACGTAAGCCAAAAAGGTGCACAAAATTACAAAACGAAAAAGTTAGGTGGGTAACAAGACCTTAGAATAGTTAAGGTGTCTCTCTGGAATTCCGGTCATAGTCTAGGGGGGTCCTTCTGCATCTTCCCTTTTTTAAATGTGAAGTCATTATTTATTGTTTTATAATCAACTCGTTTTAATAATTTCTTTTCAATTGATAATACAATTAATTCATTCAATTTCTCTTGGGACTTTGTCGATCTTAAATACAATTTTAGTTTCAAAAAGCTTCTTACAACTGAGGCAACGGTTACAAGAACGGTTAATATTATATTATAAGCAATATGTGTATTTGGAAAATAATCGGGTTTGATTAAGTATTTTATTAGGTCATTATCTTCTATTTGTATTACTTCTTAACACTTTTAATTCAAAAAATAAATCTAAATCATCAATATCATAATAATATTATGTGTTAAAAAAAGTTCAAGACAATATTCTTTTTTTGGGAAAATGCATAAGTACCCTCCAACGTATGCCCGAAATCTCAGATACACAATTATACTATACAAAGAACCTATTATCCCTTAATCTTATTTTATAAATAATTTTCTAGTCCTTTCGGCCTACGTGACACTAACTTGAACAAAAATGTCAACATGCGCTCAGCCCACATGATAGTGTCACTTAGGCCGAAAAGGGGTAGAAAATTATTTATAAAATAAGTTCAGCGGTAATAGGACATTAGTATAGTATAAGTGTGTCTATGAGATTTCGAGCATAGGTTAGGGGCGTACTTGTACGTTTTCCCAAAAATTAAAAAAATCTCATTATCTAGTGATCTCAATTTACCACTAAATAAGAAACAAAAGATATTTTCATATGCTTCAATTGGTTGAAATCTAATTCAAGGGACTATGTGATTTTGTTGTCAATATTTTCATCAAATTCTTTCATCTTATATGCAATTTCCTTAGTAGAAATCATAGCACTCATAGTAGATATAATTTTGTTTTAAAAAATAACAAGTACAAGTACATTTTTATTTTAAAAAAATAGGGCCCCAAACGATGACTTTTAGTGATGTCTGGGTTGAAGACGCCCTGCCTGCGAGTCGATTCAAGATGAGATATTTCGAACAATTAATCCACATAAACAACAAGAAGAATGAGTCAAATCCGAATGGTTCAGTTGAGCAAATCACTGATGAAAATTAAAGGATAAGAGAATCATCTTCATTGAAGAAGGGAAAACACAAAATATTATTTATGCTAATCAGAAATGATACATGACATGATCTGATTATAAGTTAAGCCACAATAACAGAAGAACACAGTAAGGTACATAACATAGTAACATATCGTGTAGTCTTCAAGGCAGTGTGTAAGCTACAATTAAAACACGAGAAGATGAAGATTAATTAGTATATATATATATATATCGGAGATGTCAAAAAATAATATAATTTTATTAGAATTAAGAACATACATCCACACTTATAGCCAACGGGACGATTGGCTAGGTTACAACGCTTGGGGATGGTTATCGCAACTACAGGATTAGCTCCAGAGCTTTTAGCAGTATTTGAGAGCATAACAGCACAGAGACATTTCGTGTTCTGTCCCAATTTCTTTATTTGTAAACAACAACTCCTTGAAACAGATGCATTCTCATCCGATGCTGCTTCTGCGCAAGGAATCAATTTCATGGCTTCCATATCTGGAGAATTTCTCCCGCATTCACCGGCTCCATCAGCTCCAGCAATGGCCAGTAGCACAACAAATCCTACAACACACAACAAGTAGTTCATTCCTGCAAATAATAATTTTGTTTCCTTACAAGTTATACGTTGTTATTGCCCTTCCCATGGTCTACATTTATATTGAACATGTTGTTAAGATAATGTTGACACGTGAAATCCACAAAATACTATAGTGGATGAGCCATTAAAGCATACTCTATTTTTATATTTATAATGATGTTAGTGTTTTGTCAAAAGCAAATTAATTCATTTATCAAAATTATTGCCATCATTTGAGATGCATTAAGAGGTGTTCACAAATAGAAGGAGACGTCGTGCAAGTCGAAGACTTTGACAGGTGTCGGTAGGCACGCCTCTAATAAGGGCTCGATCCTGAGAATCAATCCCAATCGAATCTATGGATGACTATACATGATTCCATAATTGAATCAATTTCATATCGGTTCTTAGAGGAATGTTATGGTAAAACTTCGTTTGAAACGATGTGGTAGAAAGCAATGTGTAGGGGAACTCGGCAAGGGTCTTACCACCTTCTTGATTTACTATATTTGAGTCTTTGGAGTACTTAAGGATTATATTCCGCGCCGAGGATTTGTGCTTGTGGGCTGGGGTGAATATTGCAGACCAGCGAATCTGGTGGCCGACACCTGATTGACAAAGAGCGTTAATAGTTGTGTGTGTCGTACGAGGAACCGAGTTCGCACTCACATGTTGCCCAACACAACAAAAAGGGCTTTACTTTCAGTAACTTCTTTCACTGTTCCAAATGTTCCTGGAAACTCTTGCTCCCATTTGACCATTTGTATCTTTATGCATCAGGATCCCAATTCATGGATCTCTCGGTTCGAGAATTTATCACCTTCATAGACATCATTATCATTAAAACCAATAAACTGCATGAATAATTAGATTTTTTGTTTTAAAAAAAACAATCACAAAAGCGTTTCAAAAGAATTCATGATCAATAATTCTCAACCCCCCAATTTTCTAGGAACTAAATAGTAGGGAAAACATTATAATGCTACATCATATTAAAAGAAACCATAAATGGTTATTCCATATACATTGCTCTACTTGCGATAAAATTTTTATTGAAACAAGGATGGAAAAACATTATAATACTACATCATCTTAAAATAATTTGAATTTTTGTTTGACTCAATTACTGAGAGCTTCAGTTTATATAGTATATTATTATCAAATAAAAGAGATAAACATGAGTAGAAACGATCATAAATCAAGAAGACCACATCAATTTGCCCAAATTAGTAATCATATGCTAATCATTCCCTTCGAAAACATTTGTTTTCCTCCTCCTTTTAGCTTGTCCAGATGTTGCACTGAATATCATGTATATATTTTATTTGTCTTAAGAAAAAGAGAGAAGATTGGTCTTTTTATATTTTACTCTTATGTTATCTGTGTTAATTACGTACCTGAGAAAGTATAGATGAAATACATGTGCTATTACAGTACACACAAATAGTTGTGTGAAACAAATAACACATTTAAGTTGAAGTATGTGCCACTTTTAAACACTTGAACAAATGCTATCATGTACCAGAACTTGTGAAATTTAAAATGAATAAGGAACAACATATTGTTGTCTTGCACATAAACTAATCAATCCAATTTTATGCCTCAAACATTATCTTCTTCTTTTTTATTACCTTCCTTTCGATTCATCATATCTTTTAGCTAAGGAAAAAGACAGATACTTGTTACTGTAGACCACCATTTTCTGATTAACAATAATAATAACAAACTCAATCGCGAGTATTAATTTGTATTGTGGACTCTTTAATCCAAGAGTTACCGTTTTCATGCTGGCATATATTATAACGTGAGACAACATCCTAAGAACCTCCAATTTTCTAAACAATTATTTGATTTAGAGAATGTAATATCAGAAGAACTACAACATGTAAGGTTGTAAACAATATATTCAAAAGGTTTGACATTCTTAGTGCCCGTTTGGACGTGGTTATTTTAGGTGCTTTTAAGTCAAAATAACTTTTAGACAGTTTTGAAGTGTTTGAATAAAGTTAAAAAATGTTTATAACAACTTATTTTAAAGTAAAAAGTAAAAAAAAAAGAAGCCAAAAACCTTCTTGACAGTATTTTTATTTTTATCAACTAAGTATGGACACAGATTTATAATCTAAGTTGCAATAAATGTCTATTCAATGAGACAAAATCGAAGAGGTGATGCGCAGAACTGTCAACCTAATTCAAACAGAGTATTAGCTCATCAGAAAAGAAATTCAAAATAAATTAAATAGTACCATCATTTGTTACTTTGCCGCTTTCATCTTCCAATGATACCCGCAGATTTAAACCCACATATCGCATTAAATTGTGAAATTAAGAAATTTGGAAACAATGATATAAAAAAGAAGAAGTTAAGAACAAAATTAATTCAAAAAATATATATACCTATAATTACTTGAAAACATCGACAACAAGAACACAAATAGTCAAACAGCCTTGAAATTTGAGAGCAAGAAGAGCAGCTTGTTAATAGTACTCGAAAGCGTAACATTCAACCAGATGAACCAAGTTGGTCTCTAAGAGTTTTGCCTTCTACAAGGAAAAAAAAATCAAATACTCCATATAAAATGACTCAACACATAACATTAAACATCCTTGATGCACAATTCATTTTAAAATTTCAATGCATGTGTAGATCAATTAAAACTATTGAATTCTAGCAAATAGTTACATTCAAAACATTAGAAAGTAACAAATATAAAATCTATCAAATTAGTACCAATTATAGTAAAACCAATATTATCAGAAAATTCACTCGATTCTTACCAGAGAATTTATGAAGAACATTATTATTAAACAAAGAAGAGAGAAGATGTAAGTGAGAGCAGGAAAGAGCTTGGAAATAAAAAATAAAAAAAAGGCAAATGTCCAAAAAGAAACAAAACACGGAACTACATGCAATATACGTGTATGTGTGAAAAGACAAAAGCTTTAAAAAGTTGAGTTGTAGATAGTACATCTCATGTAACATTTAGTACTACAATTTGTTGTTGTGTTCGTCCCAATCAAGTCCCATTTTTAAATAAGATATATATATATATATATATATATCATAAATGACATATTAATTGACAATAAGTACCAGAAATGCCCAAGGGAAGCCAATACAGAGCATATGATGCATTACCTCAGTCATCGTACAATTCATTGTACTTCTTCAAATTCCTTTTGTTCTTCAAATACATCATTGTTATATCGAAACACAATTTCCCCCATCCATTTCTCTTGAAGAAATCTAAATCATCTACCATCTTAATGTGGTTTGAATCCACAATCTTAGATCAATCATGGCAAAGCAATATCGAGTGGACGAAACAAACTACAAAAGCACTTTAACTTCTTCGTCTTATTAAATCTTGTACCCTTAATTAAACTCATCAATTTTGTAGCAGTAATGTTCTTATTCTTGGTCATTTTGTAATAGAATTTCTCACCTTTATAAAATACTTTTGTTATTTTTGCTTTGCCAGGTTATGCCTGAGCAATTAGGCTCGTAATCATGCAAATTTTGTTTAGCCAAAACAAAAGGGCTTATCATTCACACAAAATCACATTTCATGCAATTTTTTTTATTCTTTTTCACACGTCACAAAAAAATTTAATTAATGAACCCTCTGTCCATTAAACTTGACCTATTCTGTAATATGCCATAAGTGTGTAACACGAGAACCTTTAATGTCATTATAGTTTTTTTTCTTGAACTAAATGTTTTCTAAAATAACGATAGCACCCGTCCTTTTTCTCACTGAAGTTTTTGGTGGAAATGATCCTAACTCATCAGTCCATGTCGTTAGACTATACGACTTATGAGATATTTCTCTTGCACAAATTTTCAAGGACATGAGATCATCATCCTCATCTCTAGTATCTCGGGTATCTTTACTACTCTTCTAATCTCCACTGTCAGTTTTATCGTCACTAGATTCAACATCATCATTAGCATGGGTACTACTGTCCTTTTGTGGTAAATGTCACTCATTATATTAGAATCTGAGTTAGACTTAGATTCTTCAACTACAATTTTTTTCTTATTTAAGATCTAGAAACTTCTTCAGCCTTTATTTTCTTTTTTTTATGAAGTCTTGGGAACATAGTTTTTTGCGATGCCGACTGTAGTTTGGTCATGCTGGAGTATTTACAATAACATAATTTTCATATCAAAATAGCGACCACTAATCTATTAACACAAACAGAGTAATGCTAAATAAAATGCAAAACAAGTAGCAGTTCCAACAAAACTCAATAATACAATTTGACAAACAAAATTAAAGTTGACCAAAATATTGAGCATATGGAAGCAAGTTGATGATGAGCTGATTTGTTAAAATAGTTACAATTTGTACAGGTGTCATAGAATTAGTGGTTAGTTATTAATTCTGTTAGTTAGTTAGTTTAATTCTGTTAGTTAGTTAGTTGATCTTAAATCAGTTAATAGTTGTATATATACATGTCTGCAATGTAAGTTCAATACACGTTTTCAAAACAATAAACAAAATTTCCAATTCTCTCTATTTTCAGTAGACATTTTTGATATGAGATCAGAGCTTTTCTGACTGGATCTAGGGATTATTTCTTTGCAATTGTTGAAGAATTGAGAGATTCATCAAGTAGAAAATAGAGATCTGAAGATAACTTCAATGGCAAGAAGGAACGATCATAATCATCCTCTGTTCTTATCTTCTTCAGATGTTGCTGGATCAGTGCAGATTGGGATTCAGTTAACAGTCATGGAGAATTACACCTTGTGGAGTCGTGCAATGCGACTCAACTTGCTTACCAGAAACAAATTAGGATTAATCGATGGCACAATCACACGAGATGCTTTTAAAGTTGATTATGAGAAGCAGGATTGGGATCGATGTAACGTAATGGTGATTTAATGGATCGTCAACAATGTTAGCAAGGAACTTGTAAGTGGAATTCTTTTTTTCTCTAATGCTAGTGTAGTATGGAGCGACTGAAAAGAACGATTTGACAAAGTCAACATGTCTAGGATATATCATCTTCACAAAGCAATTGCTACCTTAACTCAAGGTGTTTCCTCTGTTGCTGTGTATTTTTCAAAATTGAAAGACCTCTGGGATGAATTTGATTCAATTGTACCTCCTCCTTGTTGTGAATGTCCAACATCGAAGGATTATGCTGATGGTCTGTTGAGACAACGACTTCTACAATTTCTCATGGGATTGAATGATAATTACAGTTAAGCTCGTAGCCAAATTCTCATGATGATGCCTGTTCCTACTGTGAACCAATGTTATGCTATGATAATTCAGGATGAGAGTCAAAAGGTTATATATGGTGAGCAACCTGGTAATAACACTGCAATTGATCACACAGCCTTATTGTCCAACAAAATTTAAGGAACAGGGAAGCCTAGAAGAGGTGGTTATAAAGGTAACACATGAAATAGTTCTGGAGGTGGTAATACAGGAGGATCTTGATATTATAATGGATATTATGGAGGAAATAGTTCTGGATCTAGTGGTTTTGGTGGTTCTGGATCTGGTGGTTTTGGTGGTTTTGGATCTGGTGGAGGAGTTGGTAGTTCAGGAGCAAGTAGCTCTAGGACTAGAAGGTTTACTCCTTATTGTGAAATTTTTAATTTCAGAGGACATACTAAGGAAGCTTGTTTTAAGGCAATGCAATGCAGTTATTGCAATATGAGGGGTCATACTAGGGACAATTGTTATAAACTCATAGGTTACCCTGCTGATTTCAAAGGGAAGAAGAAAATCTCTGCTGCTAATGTACAAAATCAACACACTGGAGACAATGAAGTCACTCCACACCCACATCATGTTCAACAACCTCATTTCACCATGGAACAATACAATCAGATTCTGAGATTGTTAAACAGATCTCAGTTGAATGAGACTTCTGCAAATTCAAACATGACAGGTATACTTGCTAGCTCTTCTAGTCTAATCAATACACATCCTACACATTCACAATGGATAGTTGATAGTGGAGCCACAAACCATATGGTGAATGACAACTCAATTTTTAATACTGGATTAACAGTTGCTAGAATAGGAAAGGTTCAAATACCTACAGGTGAGTCAGCTATGATAACTCACTCTGGAAAATGTCAATTAGAAGGTGGTGATGTGATTACTGATATATTATGTGTGCCTGAGTTCCAGTTCAATCTGTTGTCTGTAGCTAAGTTGACAAAAGAGTTACAACGTTGTGTTTCATTTTTTCCTGATTTCTTCATTATTCAGGACCTCTTCAATGGGAAAGTGAAGGGGATTGGAGAGGAACGAGATGGTTTGTACACACTGAACACCAAGATTAAGGAGGAATCTGCAATAATAAAGTCTTTGGAATGTAGCAGAATGCAAGGAAACAACTGAGTTGTGGCACAAAAGAATGGGTCATGCACCCATTTCTGTGATTAGGAGATTAGACATAGTAAAGAATAAACAAGCATTTTCTTTACAACATTGTGATATATGTCCATTGGCTAGACAAGTTAGACTTCCTTTTCCTAATAGTGACACTAGAGCTTCTCATTGTTTTGATTTGATCCATATGGATGTTTGGGGACCTTACAAAGTTGCTACTCATAATAATATGAGATATTTTCTCACTTTAGTTGGTGATCATTCTAGATGGACTTGGACATTCTTGATGCATCTTAAATCTGATGTTTGCACATTACTTAAAAGTTTCCTGGCTTTGATAAAAACTCAATTTGGAAGGCAAGTGAAGGTACTTAGATCTGATAAGGGGGGAGAATTTTTTAATACTCAATATAAGTATTTATTTGATCATCATGGTATTGTTCATCAAAGTTCCTGCCCACACACTCCACAACAAAAAGGAGTAGTGGAAAGGAAACATAGGCATATCCTTGAAACTGCTAGAGCTATTCGATTTCAAGGTCATTTGCCTTCTAAGTTTTGGGGTGAATATATCACAGCTGCTGTCTATATCATTAACAGAGTGTCATCTACTGTTTTAGGGAATAAAACTCCTTTTTTCATGTTATATAAAGTACAGTCCAGTTTATCGCACATGAGAGTCATTGGATGTTTGTGTTATGCAACAAACATGATTAAGGGAGACAAGTTAGGAACAAGAGCCATCAAAGCTATATTGATGGGATATGGATCTACTCAAAAAGGTTATAGGCTTTATGATCTACAGAATAAGATCTTTTTTATAAGTCGAGATGTATGTTTTCATGAGCACATATTTCCTTTTCATTCATGCACTATGGAGGTAGATGATAATGGGTTAATCCCTATTTTACATCCAACTAAAATTGCTGAAGAGTTTCCAATTGCAAGACTTGGAGAATGTGATATTGAGCCACTTATTGATTCAATTGAAACTAAAACAATGGTTGAAGCTGCAAGCTCTGTCGATTCAGTTGGGCAACCACCAGTAAGGAGAACATCAACAAGAATTAGTAAACCACCTATCTGGCAGAAAGATTTCATCACCAAAACATGCTCCAAATCTGCAAGCTCTTGTTTATATCCCATTGAAGATAATGTTGCCTATGATAATCTAGCTATTCCCTATCAGAGTTTTATAGCTCAGATGTCTTTAGAGACTGAGCCACAATCTTATGCACAGGCTATTTTAGATAAAAGATGGGTTGAAGCAATGAATTCTGAAATTGAAGCTCTACAGAGTAATGGGACTTGGAAAGTGGTTTGTTTTCCACCATGTAAGAAGGCAATTGGTTGCAAGTGGGTCATCAAGATAAAGTACAAGGCTAATGGTGATATAGAAAGGTTTAAAGCGAGATTGGTAGCAAAAGGTTACAATCAAAAGGAGGGTCTTGACTATTAAGAAACTTTTTCTCCAGTTGTGAAAATGGTGACTGTGAGATCTGTATTTTCTTTGGCTGCAGCAAATGGATGGAGCATTCAATAAATGGATGTAGATAATGCTTTTTTACATGGAGATTTACAGGAAGAAGTATATATGCAATTACCTTTGGGACTTAAAAGTGATAACAGTAAGGGACCACAAGTTTGCAGATTACTTAAATCACTTTATGGATTGAAACAAGCTTCTAGGCAATGGAATGTGAAACTCACAAATGCTTTGATTAAAGCAGGTTTTCATCAAAGTCATTTGGACTACTCATTGATGACAAAAAGGACAGCAGAAGGAATTGTGATAGTGTTGATTTATGTAGATGATCTATTGATTACAGGAAGTAGCAAAAGGTTAATAGTCAATGCTAAACAGGTTCTGAAAAATAATTTCAAAATCAAAGACTTAGGAGATCTAAGATATTTCCTTGGTATAGAGTTTGCAAGGAATTCAGAAGGAATACTTATGCATCAAAGGAAATATGCCATGGAACTTATATCAGACTCCGAAATGAGTGGATCAAAACCATGTGCTACACCAGTCGAGGTCAACAAGAAACTGACCACCTCAGAATTTGATGATCACTTCAAGCTTGATAATGGTAATGTTCTGTTGGATTCAGGTGAATATCAAAGACTTGTTGGAAGATTATTGTACCTTACAATTACCAGGCCTGATATTGCCTTTGCTGTGCAAAGCCTTAGTCATTTTATGCATGCTCCTAAGTCATCACATATGGAGGCAGCTCTTCGAGTAGTAAAATATGTAAAACAAGCACCTGGTTTGGTATCTTGATGTCTGCTAAACCAACCAATATTCTTCAGGGATTTTGTGATGCTGATTGGGGGTCTTGTATTAATTCAAGAAGATCCATCACAGGATACATGATTATGTTTGGTAATTCATTGATTTCTTGGAAGTCTAAGAAACAACCTACTGTGTCAAGAAGCTCAGCAGAGGCTGAGTACAGAAGTTTGGCATCTACAGTAGCTGAAGTTATTTGGTTAATTGGAATGTTCAGAGAATTAGGTGTTGAAATAGAATTGCCAGTGAATTTGCACTGTGACAGTAAGGCTACTTTACAAATAGCATCAAATCCCGTGTTCCACGAAAGAACAAAGCATATTGACATAGATTGTCATTTCATTAGAGAGAAGATACAAAGTGGGCTTGTACATACTTTGCATTTATCTTCTGTTGAACAACCTGCAGATATACTTACCAAAGGCCTGAGCAAACTGCAACATGATCATTTAGTATCCAATCTAGGAATGAAGAACATATTCATACCACCTAGCTTGAAGGGGGGTATTGAGCATATGGAAGCAAGTTGATGATGAGCTGATTTGTTAAAATAGTTACAATTTGTACAGGTGTCATAGAATTAGTGGTTAGTTATATATTCTGTTAGTTAGGTAGTTTAATTTTGTTAGTTAGTTAGTTGAGCTTAAATCAGTTAATACTTGTATATATACATGTCAGCAATGTGGGTTCAATACACGTTTTCAAAACAATAAACAAAATTTCCAATTCTCTCTGTTTTCAATAGACATTTTTGATACAAAATACACCCAAAACATTCAAATTGATAGTCCATATAAACATAAAAATTCAAAAAAAAATCTATACATTATCCAAAGAAAAACATCAGTAATGATTCAAAATAATAAATATGAACCAAAACAACTGATATTTTCATAACTTTAATTTAAAAAAATCTAAACATCACTGCACTATCACAATAAAAGAAATCAAATAGGGTAAATGTTATTGGAAAGACGATTAAACTTACTTGAGAGAAAGAATTTTTAAAAACATCCAACTGAACTTGTTGACAAAAATTGAAAAAGATTCGACTAAACTTGGGGAAGAAGATTGATACAAAAAAACTCACTATAGGATCTTACTTTTCTGTGTGTTTTCATTGATGGAACATGAATGTTTTGCTGGAAAATGATCAGTTTTATGAAGGTTGACGATTTCGATATGCAGATTTATGGAAGATGGAGAATTCTCAGAAAACATTATTAGGTTTTCTCGAAAACATCATGAGGTTTTCTCGAAAACATTTATGCAATAGTAGTTAATAATTTTTGTGGTGAAAAACTGCAAAATAACACAATTCAAAGATTACAATTGAAAAATAAAATGGAGAAGTACAATCTCTTATGGCTGAGGCATGGTTAACTCTCTCTCTTAAGAGATTCAATCCCACTAAATCAAATATATTTCAGCAGTCCAGTATTACTCCTTCTTGACTTGTCCCCAACGGGATACAACAGTCTAATCACAAAATAATTGTCAGAAACTTAGCACAAGAATGGATTTCAAATCTCCTAAAAAAATACCTCCCTTCAACTAATAACAACTCTCTTTTTGACAAAGTTTATGCATTATATATTTTCATGTTTTTAAGACAAATCAATATTAGCACTATTATAGTTAAGGAAGTCTTCCTAAAATATGATAGGAAGATAATAGTGCAGTAAATAGAAAAGATAAATGGCATAGGGGTTACATAGGTTAAAAGGAATAATTGAGACTTAATGGTGAAGGGCAACAAATGAACCAACGTGGAGATTACAATATATGACCATTTTCAACGTTCTTTTTCCAACAATCATTGCAATGTTCACAAAGCAATATTCCATAATGCCTTTGGTCATTAATTGACCATTGAGTATTAGGCACCAATGCTAAGCTGCTAGTTAATCAAACAATCAAAAGAGAAATTGTTAATTTAGCAATTCAATGAAGTAAAATTATATAATATTAAAATGTACACTAAAAATCCCCCACATATTTAATTATCAAACAAGAGATTATATAAGTTGAAGGAAGAATACTATGCATAATGAAGGTATGATGTGCATTGAACCTCCACTTAGTGAAACAATAGATTTTACTCCGAATTCATTGTGATCTCAACCTTGAACTATGACTGCTTAAGGGAAATGAAATATCACTAGTCACATACAATAATCAAGTTGTTGAGATGATCTTTAAAGCCAGTACGTTAGGACCTGTTATATCGCGGTTTTATGAGTGTTTCTTGAATATAAGCTCAATTCTCATAGGAAGCGACCTACTTCCACACTCACATAGGTGAAATTTTTCGAGAGCGCTCATGTAAGTTTAACACTCCACCAATACGGGTTAAAAAATTTCATTAAAGTTTTCTAAACCCAACCTTCATAAATAACTACACAAAATAATGCAATAACATCATAGGGGCATAATAAAAAATAGTTTATTTTTTACAAGTCATCATATGATTAGTTTTTTCATTTGAACCTGGTTTTAGAATCTCTAGTCCTCAGGTTTAGTTTACTCGTATATGAATCATGGATCTATAGGATTCAATCTCATCCCCCTTGATGTTCTTATGACCTCTTTTCTCGTTAAGGCCTCAATAAGAGGATCTGCAAGATTTGATGTAATCAACATTAACGATACCATTTTTCAAATACAATCTTACGTACAGTACTATGTTTTCTCCTTATACATCTTGATGTAGTGTTGTAGTGAAAGTTTTAAACTCTACTAATCGCAGTGATGCTATCACAATAAATTAATATAGAACGAATTTATTTTTAAAAATAAGTTATTTGAAATAATAATTCTCTTAAACAATTCGATTCCTCAATAGCAGAAGCTAAAGAAATCAATTCAGTCTCCATGATAGACTTAGCAGTTATAGTTTGGTGTTTTTATCTCCAACAAATAGCATCACCACAAAAACTAAAGACATAACCTATAGTTGAACATCAATCAGCTTATAAAGTGTTCCAATCTGCATCACAAAAGCCTTCAAGTACAACAATATATTTTTTTATAGAACAAACCACATGTTTATGTTCCAATTGAATTTCTCATAACTCTTGTTATAACATGTAAATATTCATAACCTAGTTTACTTGTATACCTGCCAAGTACTCCTACTCCATATGCAATATCATGCATAGTACAATCAGTCACATATCTCAAACTTCCAATTATGCTAGAATATTCCTTTGGATTTATCACATCATTTTCACTATCCACATGAAATAAGTGAGCACTTTGATAAAAAGTAGTTATAACATGCTTGAAATCAAGAAAATTATATTTTTTTAAATGTTCTCAACATAATGTGACTGGACAAGGGAATATTTTCCCTCAGATGTTGTTTTTATTTTTGTTCGAATAATAAAATTTGTCTCACCAAAATAATTCATATTAAAATGAATTCTTAGAATATTTTTATCTTTGTCAATAACATTCATGTTAGAGCCAAAGGTCAATAAACTATCAACCTATAGACAAATAATCACATTTAAATTATTTCAAGACTTATGATATATACACTTATGACAGTCATTTATTTTAAAATCATTTTCAATCATGGCAGAATAAAACTTTTCTTGCTATTGTTGCTTATGTATTTGTTTCAAGCCATAATGGAATATAGTAAGTTTACGTACTTTGCTTTATTGATCTGCTGCAACAAAATACTCGAGTTGATCCTTACAAATTTCTTAATTTATAAAAGAAGTTTTTACATCTGTTTAATGAATTTGAAAATAAAAAGTTGCAGTCATAGCAATTAAAAATCTTATCTATGTATTTCTTGTTATCGGTGAAAAAGTATTAAAAAGGTCTCGACCTTCTAGTTATTTAAAATCTTCTGCATCTAATCTAGTCTTATATATTTGTCAATAGATTCATGCAGTTTAAAAAATTTTGTAAGACCCATTTGCAATCAATTATTTTACAATGCAATGGTAAATCGACTTTATTCCAAGTTCTAATAGAAATCAGTAATTTCATTTCATCATTTACAACCTCTTTCCAAAAATTAGAATCATGTGAAGATAATTCCTCTTTCAAAGTGAGGGGGTTATATCTGATATAGAACACATAAAATGTAGACCAATTTTTTTCTACTCTACTTCTTTCACGTCTTCTTAAATCAAAATCATAAATTTCTTTAATTTTTAGAGTAGAAGTAGAAGAACTAGGTAGTGAATTGTTTAATCCTTTGACCCTCACTATGCTTTAGAATCAATAGGGATTTTACTTTCATGAAAAATTGCATCACATGATTCAGTTTCATGGAAATTTAGAAATATTCATTAGTAATAGCTTTACTGTTGTTGCATTAGTAATGCGACAGGTTTATTAATTGGGTGAAATTTAATAAGTAGTGGGTGGGTATTTGATTGATTTATAAATTATATCAATAATTTAAATTATAACAAATAGTTGAGCACCATGTATTTTTTATATAGTTTAAATTTAAAATTGTTAAATAAATGGCTAATTTTGAACACAAAGATGGATGACAAGGATAATTTTGGAGCCAATATGTGGATGGAGGGTAGTTTTTTATATCATTTCTAATACTGCAAAGTTATTTTTGGCCCTTTCCCAAAAATCTATAGATTGTAATATTTAAAGCATAACCAAGAAAAGTACAAGTACACACTTTCTTATCCAACTTTCTAATCTTGGGATCATTAGCCTCACAAAGGCTAGAAAACCCAAACTCTTAAATATCTCAAACTTAGCTTGTGACCTTTCCACAAATCAGAAGGCGTTAATTTAGCCTTTTTATGACGCACACGGTTCAACACATAACAAGCCGCCAAAATAGCTTCACCCCATAAAATTAAAGGTGCATATGATTCAATAAGAATAAAATTACTCAGTTCAACCAAACTCTTATTTTTCGTTTGTGTGACACCATTAGATGAAGGAGAATAAGGAGGAGGAGTTTCATGAATTATTCACAATGATTTAACAAGTAATTAAACTCATTTGCTCATATTCGTGGCCTCTATCATATTTTCTTTCTAGAAGGAGTATAGAGGATATCTTTCAAAGTTAATACACTTCCAGAAGTAAAACACAATTCGACATCTCCCGTTCCAAGCACTTGAGTTGTGTGAGAATCACCAAGAATGATGGTTTTGGTCTCGTAAAAATGAGTATATTTTTTTTAAAAAATACTTCATAACACACATTTCGATTTACACCAAAATAAGTTCACCATCCATTAATATTCTCAATCATGTTTATGTCGGTAATCACCGCCACAAAAGATTTTCAATAACATTCGCCTAAGGGATACGACTTCATTTATAGAATCTGCAAAATCGAGCAATATGCCCACTCTTTCTACAAAAAAAGAACAGTTCCTTATCTTGAACTTGTTGATTTTGTGCTTGGTTATCTTAACCATTATTTTTCTTGAGAGGTAAACCTTTATTTTTCTTTAATTTTTTCTTTTAGACTTCAAATAAGTGTTTTAGTTTTTATTAGCAGTATCATTATTTGTAGTATTTATATTTATCTTTGTTGTGATGTTGCTCTTTTTTGTTCTAAAAGTGTATTTATGCCGCTTTCCTCTTCTTCAATATGGATTTTTACTATCAACGTCTCAAGAGAGGTTTTCTCTTGTTTGTCGTGCATAACTTTTTAAAATTCCTTCCAAGAAGGTGGAATTCTATCTACTATGCCACAAATAGTAAAGTTGTCTCCAATTTTGACCTCCTCGGACCTGAGCTCTCTAATAATCATTATGATGTCTTGAGCTTGTTCAGCCAGTGATTTGTTGTCAACTATTTGGGAACGAACAAATCTACCAGCCACATATTATTTTCGCTCCAGCCTCGTTGATATTATACTTAATCTGCAATATTTTTCTACTTTCTTTGCGCTAGAGTAAGTTCTATCATAAAAACTATCAGATACACCATTAAGAATATATTACTGACACTTGTAGGAATCACCATTGTACTTTTCCACTTTCTCTAGATGACAAATAGTTTAATCATCATTCATAAATGTGATGTCTACTTTATTAACATTCTTCTCAGTTTACACATAAGAAACATTGATAAGACTTAAGTATTAAAGTATTTTACCCTTCCATATCTTGAAATGGTTACCAATAAACTAAAATGACTTGTTAAGGTCTCGTATCTTGACATCTGCAGTTTTTTCAATTGTACTCCTTATGAACCTCCGTAAAATTTTTAGTGAAAAAATTACAAAATAACATAATTACAAGATTACAATTCAAAAATAAAATGAAGAAATAAAATTATATTATGGTTGAGGCGCGGATATGTGGCTATCTCTAAGGATATTTAAGCCTACTACAATAAATATTTTTCATCAATTCAACAGTAGTCCTTCTTAACTTGTTAACTCAAGGATATAGCAGCCTAATAACAAAATATAATTGAACAACTCTGGACAAGAGTTGTGTTCAAAGCTTCATAAAAAAAAACACATCCCATCAACTAATAAGAACTCTTTTTTTGACAGACTTTATGCACTCTATATTTTCTTGTGTATAAAACAAATGAAGACTACCACTATTTATAGTTGAGGAAGTTTGCCTACCAATTGATACAAAAATAATTGTATAGTAAATAGAAAAAATAAATGCCCTAGGAGTTAAATATACATAGGTTACAAGAAAATAATAGAGAAAGAATAAAGGAGAAGTAATGGTGAAGGGAAAAAATGCACTAACATGCAAATGTTACTATATGACCATTGCCTACGTTCACTGCAATATTCTAAAGAAATATGCCATAATCTCTTGTCCGTAATTGACTTTTGAGTAATTAGGCTCCAATGTTATACATTGCAACAAAGTTGCTAATTACACCAACAATCAAAAAAGAAATTTTAAATGTGGCAATTCAAAGAAGTAAAATAATATAATATTAAAATCCCTACACTAAATTTTTTTTACATTCCTTGGGACTGTAATTTAATTTTGTTAGGGATGAATTTATTTAATGTTGAAATGTTGGGATGAAAATGATATTCTATATACTTGTATTTTTATCCCCCAAGTTCTTAAAGCGATGAAAAGGTTCACAACCTTACTACCCCAACCCCACATTTCTACTTTCTCTAATCCTAACCTTAAAAGTTAAATCAAGAAGAAACTAAATTGCTATTTCTCAAAATAAATTTTTTTAAGTGTCCGCTTGCCACTTAATATTATGTAACTTTGTTGCAAAAAACCATCAAACCCGTGTTCTCTTATTCCGTGTAGACACAAATCTTGTTTTTTTTTCAATGTAGTATGGGTTTTCAATTTAGAGTGGGAGAAAGAAAAGTTTTGAAGTCAGCAGAGATTTTAAAGTAGCCACGACATGAGCTGAATGCACAAATTGCAGAAGCAGAATCTGCATACGCACGAGCGGAAGCTATTATTGGCGAGATACAAAGGATTAATATAATGGCAGTGGAAGCACTACGCAGGTAATCGTTTTCTTTTAACTAACCAAACAATAATTCATTCTGCTTCATTGGTTTCTTTCTCTGAAGAAACAACCCTTGTATATCAATGAGGTTACAACAAAGTTTATAGGCAAAAGATGGTGCTTTTGAATTTAAATATATATTTACCAAATATTATCAATTTTCAAAAAATAAAATAAAATCAAACCAACAAAAACTCAGAATTCTATTTCTATATGGTCGATTGAAAAATATAGTAACCCAACTAGGTTGAGGTTGAATCCCATAGAGAGCTGTCTAGAGTTATTATATAATTTAATGTTGAGATTCAACTATGTAACTATGGTTGGAAATTTGTTTTTTTTCAATAGAATCTGCTAACTACATTGACAAGTTGGATTTTTGTCACTAATAAATGTGAACAACGGTTACACATATAAGATAACGAAAGTAGAACAAATATTCTACTATCAGTTTATTCAGGTGTGTTTATTAGAAAAACTGACAAATGCACTTGGGTGTCCACTAAATTTGTCCATTCATCAAACATCTCTAATAAACTATCATCTCTCGAGCTTAAGTTATTAGATGGTGGTTGGCACGTAGCAACATATTCCTAGACATGATCATTTTTCCTAATCTTAACTTCTTTTGTTGAACAAGTAGCAATAGGTCCAAGTTCTTTTTAATGTTGTCGACTATTTAAGGAAAACTTCCATCGCGAAAGGAACTTAATACATAATCATCACCACTTCATAAAAAATATATTTATTGTAAATAATTTGTTGTCATTATCTCTATTCTAAGTTGCACAACTCTTGTTATGTATTTATATACATATAACTAGCAGTAAATGATAACTATAGTAATTTAAATTAATAGATAGCATTAATACAATAGAGAGTAATATGAACATTTGATTAATGTAACTCTCGCAAGATATTCTTTTGCATTCAACAATAATCTACTAAAACTAGAAAGTAGAACCTGAAAACTAAGAAAAAATAATTTAAACATCTTGTAGTAATTCCAAACCCTTAACAATACTTTATAACCCTAGATGTGTCGTCAAAATACAAATATATTTTAATAAGGTCAAAATCTTAATATCGATTCGACTCTAATTTTAGTGGGTCAAACCCATTCCAATAAAAAAGGTGGTTAGAAGGCGGGGCTCATCGTGAGAGGGACTACCTCGCATCTAAGGGTCCATTTCTCAAATCCAGCCTCATTTTGTTGAGTTGCTATAGTTAAATGCTTGTACATCTATGGTGTGAGGCCTATAACTTAGTCCTCCTTGCATCTATTCTTTGTTCATGTTAGTCTGGAATATTGTGCTTTCTATACGAATCCATCACGTGGGTCTTTTCTTGTTATTATTGGACTTAAATCAAACAAATCGTATCTATTAACTCATGACAACATAAAATCATTAAACACGTGAATATTCACCGGATTACTCAAAATGTGGCTAAAACATGGGGTAATCTATAATCATATGCTGAATAAGTAGTCTTTACTCGAAAAAAGTGGGCTAATTTTGTCATTCTATAGGCAATCACCCAAATCAAATCATGATGCTTGCAAGACATTGACAAACCTGTGATGAATCCATGTTAATCATCTCCCACTTCCATTTTGGACTTTTGATGTTCTGCGCCAAACCACCAGGCCTTTGGTGTTCCATTTTCACTTGCTGACATTTCTTACACTTGGCAAAAAATTCAGCAATACCCTTTGTCATACCATTCCACCAATATACCTCTCTCAAATCGCGATACATCTTTGTGGAATCCAGATGAATGGAATATCTGGAGCTGTATGATTCCTCATGATCCTCTCTTCTTGCCCATCCAGAATTGGTAGACACAACTAACCTTGATACTTCAACACACCAGTTACCCCTTGTTCAAAAGCTAATACTCTTTGCTCATAGACATTTGCCTTCAATTCAAGCAAAATGAGGTCTTGGTCATGTTTTTCTTTCGCATCTGACACTAGTGATGATTCGCCCCATTTGTCACAACTATTCCTCCTTCTGTGGAATACATAAATCTAACTCCGAAGCATGCAAGTCTTTGCATATCTTTGGCTAACACTCTCTCTCTTTCCTCAACATGGGTGGTACTCCCTATATACAACATTCTTAATGCATCAAAAACCACATTACTCTTACCCGGGTGGTAAATAATACTCATGTCATAATCCTTGAGTAATTCTAACCACCTCCTCTGTCTGAGATTGATGATCACTTTCCGGGTGAACACATATTGTAAGCTCTTTTAATCACGGAATTTGTCAACATGAACACCATACAAAAAGTGCTGCCAATTCTTTAAATAAAAAATTATATCACCTAATTCTTAGTCATGGGTTCCATAATTATTCTCATGAACTTTCAACTGTCTCGAGGCATAAGCTATAACCTTTGCTTCTGCATTAGGGCACAACCCAAACTAACTCTGGATGCATCATAGTACACCATAAAACATTGATTATCTTCTAGTAGAGTCAAAACCAGGGCAATAGTAAACCTCTTTTTCGATTCCTTAAAGCTTTTCTCACAAGCTCCAGACCATTGAAACTTAGCCATAATCTGAGTCAACTCAGTCAAAGGAGATGAGATAGAAGAAAAACCCTCAAAAAACCTTATATTGTTGTCATCCAAACTCAATAAACTCCTTATATCAGTTGGATACATGGGTCTACGCCAACTCTGAACTGTTCCTATCTTTTGGATATCAACTCTAATTTCATCAACAAAAACTATGTGCCCCAAGACTTCTATAGACTTAAGCCAAAACTCACATTTTGAGAACATAAAATATAACTCCTTATAACTTCAAGGTTTGAAGAACTATCCTGAGATGACTAGGATGAGCCTCTTTATTCCTTGAATGGATTAGTATGTCATTAATGAATACGATAACAAATATATCTAAATAAGGTTTGAAGATCATATTCATAAGATCCATGAATGATGTCGGTGTATTGGTCAAACCAAAGGACAAGACCAAAAACTCATAATTCCCATATCTTATTCTGACTGATGTCTTTGTATATCACATTCCCTAACTTTCAACTAATGGTAGCCTGATCTGAGATCAACTTTTGAGAAGTAGGAAGCACCCTGAAGTTGGTCAAATAGATCATCAATCATTGGAAGAAGTTGTTTATTCTTGACGGTAACCTTGTTCAATTGGCGGTAGTCTATACACATCCTAAGAGAACCATCTTTCTTTCTCACTAACAAAATCGGAACGCTCTAACGTGAGACACTTGGTTGAATGAAAAACTTATCTTACAAATCTTTTAACAGTTATTTCAACTCTGCTGGTGCCATTCTATGTGGCGAACTAAAGATACGACGAATATCTGGAATGATGTGTATGTCGCAGTCTATTTCTCTCTTATGAGGGACTTTGGGTAGATCTTCATGAATGACTTCTGGACACTTTTTTACAATGGGAACTGACATGATGGGAGGTATGTCATCACTTGAGTCATTAACTAGTATTAAGTGATAGATACAACCTTTTGAAACTAACTTTCTTGCCTTCAGGTACAAAATGAAATGGCCCTTAGGCACTATTGAACTACTACTCCACTCTATGACTGGCTCATAAGGAATCTAAAATTGACAACTCAATTTCTACAATCTAGTGATGCATAACAAGAATGAAGCCAGTCTATACCTAGAATGACTTATAAAACTACCATGTCTAACTCAACTAGGTCAATCATGGTATTCTTGTGATTGATGAAAAAAAGACAATCACAACAAACTCTTTTTGCTAGAATAGACTACCCAACAAGTAATAGAAACATAGAAGGGTTCACAAAGTCTCTCAGGAAAAACTTAGAACTTATTTGCAACATAAGGAGTTACAAAAGAAAAAATTGTTCCTGGATCTAGCAACGCAAAATCATCAAAAGTAAGACTTTAATCATACTAGTAACAACATCTGGAGAATTCTCTTGCTCTTGGTTACTAGTGATCGCATAGAGGACGTTTGCCCCTCCGCCAGTGGGAATTTTGACATCCTCCCAAATATTTTGTCCCAGTTGCAAATCCTAAAATATTTTTGGTCTTGACTTGTTGAGGAAAAATCTTCTTCTCGAGAATTTTGAGTTCCTCTTAGAAATTTTATCTAGTTTCTATTGTAAAATAGAAATCTTACGAGAGATATGACCGAATCCTTGTGGCGCCTACGTATCCCGTTGAGTCAGAAATCAGGTCAAACATTGTTTCCCATTCAAGATTGACAACAATAACAAATTTACAAAAAAATCAACCGAGGCCGACATAGGTCGCCTGCGTATCTCATTCTTGAGAATTCAGGTCGAACATAGTTCAAATACAAAGAAAAAATTAAAGGGGATAAATGGGGTGACCGAGGCCGACATAGGCTGCCTACGTATCTGATTCTTGAGAATTAAGGTTAGACGTAGTTCATTACAAGAGTGATAAAATTTAAACAAACCAATTGCAAACAAACGGAACGATTACAAGTAAATAACAAAAATGCAAACCAAAGCTTCACATATAGTATCTTTTGATAGTATCTGAGGTGATAGGTTTCGGCCATGCTATGCCATCCATCTCCGACAGGACCAAAGCACCTCCAGATAATACTTTGCGAACCATATAAGGACTTTGCCAATTCGGTGCAAATTTTGCTTTGTACTCATCCTCATGAGGAAAAATGTGCTTAAGTACTAACTGCCCAATTATAAAAATTATAGCTCTGACTCTCTTGTGGAAAGCACAAATCATTCTCTGTCAATGCAAATGACCATGACAGACAAACAACCATTCTCTTTTCACCAATCAAGGTTAACTGATCAACCCACTTGCTGACCCACTCAGTGTTACTTAACTCAGCTTCATGGATGATTCTCAAAGACGGTATCTCGACTTCAGCATATATGACTGCTTCTATTCCATACACTAGCAAATATGGAGTAGCCCTAGTCGATTTTCTGACAATCGTTTGATAACCTGATAAAGCATATGACAATATCTCTTGCCAACCTCGGCGATTATCAATTATTTTTCTCAGATCTTCTGGATATTCTTATTGGCGGCTTGTACAACTCCATTCATTCGAGGACGATAAGCGGCTGAGTTTTGGTGAGTAATCTTAAATTGCTCACATATATCTCTCATCAAGTGAATGTTGAAATTTGAACCATTGTCGGTAATGATGGATTGTGGTACTCCAAACCTGCATATCTAATTGTTGCCAACAAAATCGTCTACAACTTTCTTGGTCACGGACTTGTAAGAAGCGACTTCCCCCACTTGGTGAAATAATCAATGACAACTAAAATGAATATGTGTCCATTTAAAGCGGCTGGCTCTACCGGACCGATGACATCCATCCCCCGAGCTATAAATAGCCAAGGTGAACTCATAAGATTAAGTTCGTGAGGCGGCACTGGTATTAAATCACCGTGCACTTAACATTTATGACATTTCTGCACAAACTTGCAATAGTCATTCTCCATAGTCATCCAGAAATAACTCGCTCGCAAGATCTTCCTTGCCAAATTGAGTCCATTCATATGGGTGCCGCATACTACAACATGTATCTGTTCAAGAAGCTTCGAGCTTCAACAACATCGACGCATCTGAGGAGACCTAAATCTAGAGTCCTCCTGTGTAGGATATATCCACCTAGAAAGAAATAGTCGTACGTCGTATCAACTTCTTCTGGTTGGACGTAGCATCTTCAGGATAAATACCGGACTCCAAATACTTCTTTATTTCAAATATCATGGCAAACCGTCTGGTTCTGCTTCAACATTTGAATAATGGATTGGATGTTCTTTCATCTCTATATCCAGAGGATCAATATAATAAGTATTTGGGTGTTTAATCACTGAGATTGTGGAAAGAGCATCACCCAACTCATTTTGTATTCTAGGAGTATCTCAACTTGATCTTACAAAATCTCTTGCACAACTTCTGCACATACTGCACGTAAGGTATAATCTTTGGGTTCTTCACGGCCCACTCTCCTTGAACCTAATTAATCAACAAATCTAAATCTATGATAACCAAGCAGCTCATTGACATTCATGTCAATTGCCATTCTGAAACAAAAAATAAAGGCTTCCTATTCGGCCATGTTGTTCGTGCAATTAAATTGGAGTTTAGCCACCATGGTATAGTGTTGACATAATTCTGACACTAAAACCGCTCCGATGCCTTTCCCTTGGTGATTTGCCACTACATCAAAGAATAATCTCCAGCCTAGATATATTTCAGAAATATCTTCACCCACAAACGATACTTCTTCATTGTGAAAATAAGTCTTGAGCGGTTCATATTCATCATCAACAAGATTTTCTGCAAGATGATTAGCAAAGGCCTGTGCCTTTATCGCTTTCTGAGTCACATACACAATGTCAAATTCACTCAACACTATTTGCCTTTTAGCTAACTTTTCAGTCGGCATCGCCCTCTAGAAAATATACTTCAGCAGGTCCATTCTGGAAATGAGATATGTTGTATAAGAAGACAAATAATTTCTCATCTTCTGGGAAATCCATTTCAAAGCACAATATGTTCTCTCCAACAGAGTGTAACGAGACTCGTATGGAGTAAACTTCTTGCTTATGTAATAGATAGCTCTTTCCTTCTTTCTTGTCTCGTCGTGTTGACCGAGTACGCATCTAAATGCACTATCTGAGACGAACAAATATAGCAACAACGGACTCCCTTCTTGTGGAGGAACCAACACCGGTGGATTTGAAAAATAGTTCTTGATAGCGTCGAAAGGAGTCTAACACTCTTTTATCCACTTTATCAGAACGTCTTTCTTCAATAGCTTGAAGATAGATTCACACACCACGGTTGATTGAGATATGAATCGACTTATGTAGTTCAACCTCCCTAAGAAACTCATCACCTCTTTTATCGTCTTCGGCGGAGGTAACTGTTGAATTGTTTTAATCTTAAAAGGATTGAACTCGATACCCCTTCTGCTGACTATAAATTCATACAACTTTCTGGGTGGAACTCCAAAAGCGTATTTTGTGGTATTTAACTTTAGGTTGTAACGACACAAACAATCAAAGAATTTTCTTAGATGTGTCAAGTGGTCCGTACTCTTGCGGGACTTGATTATGACGTCATCTATGTACACTTCAATCTCCTTATGAATATTATCATTAAATATGGTCGTAATATCCCTTATATAAGTAGCACCAGCATTCTTGAGGCCAAATGGCATCACCCTATAATGATATACACCCCAAGGTGTAATAAAAGCTGTCTTTTCTGAATCTTCGTCGTCCATCAGAATATGATGATAACCTGCGTAACAGTCCATAAATGAATGCATTTAATGTTTAGAATAGTTATCGATCACAATATGAATATTTGGAAATGGAAAATTATCCTTAGGGCTAGATTTGTTGAGATCTCTCTAGTCAACATAAATCCTTATTTTCCTATCTTTCTTAGCGACCTGAACAACATTGGCCAATAAAGTTGGGTATTGTATCACTTCCACCAACCGAGACTCTATCTTCTTGGTAATTTCTTCTTTAATCTTTAAACTCAACTCAGGCTTGAATTTCCTATTTTTTTGCTTCACTAGATTGAACCCTGGATTAATCGACAATTTGTGAGACACAACATCGGTACTCATCCCTAGCATGTCACTGACTTCCAATACGAACACATCAATGTATTCAGTGAGTAAATGTATTAGATCCTTCCTCTGAGCTTCATTTAAGTGAATGTTGAATTTGACCTCTTTGGCACACTCTTGGTCCCCTAGATTTACAGTTTCAGTTTCCTTTATATTTGGTTTATGTTGAAAACCACAGAAAGTCTTCACCATCATATTCTGGTGCCTCGTTTTCCTCTTTGTATTCATCAACCTCGTCATCACTTGTCTCATTCTGTTCGTTCAGCTTGTCACATGACATGACACTGGGAGGTTTAGAACTTATATTAATAAAACTATAAATAGAAAAAGTTAGAAAAGCAAAGTATAGCAGATGAGTAAATAAAATTTTTTTTAATAAAAGAGGTTTTCATTGAAATTGGAAAATAATGCTAACTTTGGCTATGGTAAAAATCCATGTTTCCTTTTTCAAACATCACGAAGGAATTTTAAAATTCATGTAATTAAGGAAAATGCAAAATGGTGGGTCTCGGGCCTCTTCCGGCCTACCACCGACTTAAATATGCATAAATGAGGCCCTTCTACCAAGGAGGTCGGGGAATTAGAATAGGCGTGGAGGTGTAATCTACAACATCTCTTCAGGCTCAGCATCAAAGATACCAGCTAGCTTGACCTCTTCCTCAATCACAACATTGATCTCCTCGAAAAGACCATAGATTCCTTCAACAAGGTCTTTATGCTAGGCATATTCCCGGACTGGGAATGATTGATACAGATGAGGGATCGTCTTAGCCAAAGCTTGATCATTCTTCTTCTTAGCCTTCATATCATCATCTGTGTGGACGTACCCCAAACCATACCTTGCTCCTTTGAAAGGGGCCAAAATAGGCTTAATAATTCCTTGGGAATTACTGGGTTCGAAACCATTCTGCAGCATCACAGTGGCGATCATCTTGTACACGGCAGACATGGGAGGATGTGGGGCCAAATCCTCGCAGGTGGCATTCACCAGCTTCATCGTTTCGAAATCAGTACCTCGCGAAACATCATCATAATGGGCGTTTGCCTGCCTGAATGACTCCCTTCGCCGTGATGACTAGCTCTTCGTCCTTCCAAATGATTTCCATAATCTGGTGAAGAGTAGACGGTACAGCCCCAGCTATATGTATGAAAGGCTTTTCTAGAAGAAGGTTATAACTGGTGTCAATGTGCAAGACTTTAAATTGTGCGCTGAATTCTGCCAGACCCATTTGGATGATCAGATTCACCGCTCCCAACGTATCTCTATGAACCCCATCAAAGGCTCTTACGTTGACTTTATTTTGTTCCAACTTCCCCAGGTCAAACCTGAACTGCCCAATGTCGACAACAAGCAAATGTTTAGACCGGATCCATCATCCACCAAAATACGATTTACGACCTTCTCGTGACATATGATTGTGATGTGCAATGCCTTGTTGTGGGACCTCCCTTTGAAAGGAAACTCATCATCGCAAAAAATAATCTGACGTCCTCGAATAAGTTGGTTAATCATAACGGCCACATTATCGCTGCTTGTTCCGACGGGCACATACGTATCATCGAGAGCAATCATCAAAGCCTACCTATGAAATTGGGACATCATTAGAAGGTCCCATACAAAAATCTGGGCTAGAGTCTTCTCCAAATTCTTAACAATCGAATAATCCTTTAGCTGCATATTTCTCCAAAATTCCTTCCCTTTGCCTTTGCTTATCGGTCTTTCTTCCTGATCCTTCTTATGCCCTCCATGAGCCAACACCTCGAGAGTATAACATCTCCCAGATTGGGTCATACCCTGAGCGGCAGCTGTTTCAATCACGAATTTTGGCCTGGCAAGAGTTTATGATGGCACCAAGGCAACAACCTTTGCGGGTGTAAGGATCACGAACTCTTTTTCTTCTTGACGCTCAATGAGGTCACAACTTTTTCAAATCTTCATGTACAACTGGAGTTATCACTTTAGTCACACACCAATCATCGTCTATCTCTATTATGTTAATATTGACGTATCCATGACTTGGCAAAGGGTTGGTGTTGACATTAGGCCCGGCTATTTGAAGATTGACCACCTCTTGGTCGATAAGATCTTGAATCTTGTGCTTGAGGTTGATACAGTCCTTAGTATCATGCCCAACACTTTTTGAATGATAAGCACACCTTTGATTGAGCCTGTAAAACGTTGAACTAGTATCCACCGTTTTGCGCCCATTGGGTGGATTTATCCGGCCGCAGTCAGTCTCTCGTACAATTTTGTTCAGCTTTCGGCAAGCGCAATAAAATTCCTAAGAGGCTTTTTCTCAAAATCTAGGTCGAGGAGGATCATAACTGCCTTGTTGGGGAGGAGGCACTTGTTGATAACTCCTGGTATTTGGACCGGGAGCTTGGTTTCTAGGATATGTATTTGTTTGGTAGTTTGGTGATGGAGTTTGGTGATTCGTAGGGGGATTTTTATATAGTGGAGATTGGACTTGATAAATTGGAGGGGCTGCTCTGTATATATATATATATATATATATATATATATATATATATATATATATATATATATATATATATAATAAGGAGATGGAATTTGGTAAAGTGGAGGATGAATTTTCCATGTGGGAGATGGATTTTGGTAAATAGGAGGTGGTTTTTATAAGTGGGAGATGAATTTTTGTATATTGGAGGTGGATTATTCTTCAGACTAGCCTGGTAAGTGTTTTTAGAGGGTTAATAACGACCTTGGGAGTGGGAGTATGACGATCTTCTATTATTTTTCTTGCCCTCATATGAAACAGCACCCACGTCTTATCTATTCTTTTTCAACAGCCCTGAAGATCCGGGCGATGTGGCTTCATGGGCTATCATCCGCGATTTTAAACCGTCTTTGATAGTCTCACCAATCTTGACTATCTCTGCAAACTTTACTCTAACGAGCAACATAATTCTATCATAATTTTCAGGATCTTACACCCGCACGAATACTTCAGTGATTTCATTTTTAGACATGAGAGGCCTCACTCTCACCGTTTCTTTTCTCCACCTATAGGCAAACTCTCTATAGCTCTCGGTGGAGTTCTGCTTCATTTTATCCAAAGAGTATCGATCAAGAACAATTTCTACGTTGTAAGCAAATCCATCAATGAAATCATTGGCCAATGCATTCCAGCTGGGCCATTGCCTGGTTTCATGCGAGGTGAACCATTCAAGAGCTTCTTCGCACAGGCTTTGGTTGAAGAACCGCATCAATAAAGTTTCATCCCTACCAACTCCAATGAGCTGGTCGCAGTAGGCTCTCAAATAATCCATAGGGTTCCCACTCCTCCGAATGTATCAAATTTCAGAATTTTGAACCCTCTTCTAGAAGGTCCAAATTTGGACGAATACATAAATCTTCATAACTAAGCCAGTCGATACCATGGAATTATTGGATCTCTTTCATGGCTTTCTTGATCTCTTCTTTTATGTCCACCTTTGCCGCTTCCTTTGACCTCAACAATCTCTCCTGTTCCTCATAATGGTCTAGCTCAGAACTGTGCATATCGTGTTCGGCAAGGAAGGGAATTTGGAAAGTGGTTCTTTTATGTTAGAGTGGATCTACAAAGGGACTCTGGGCGTTTTGAGTGGTTTGATAATTCTATGGGTAAGTTTGAGGATTGTTATTCTGATTTAAGTGGTGGTGGGGTTTTTTGGGATTGAAAGTATTTTGGTTTTGATTTTGCGGTGGTGGAGCGATTTGATGGTGGATATTTTGAGGATTGGGTGGCATTTGGGGGTGGTTGTTTTGAGGAGGAGGTGGAGTTTTGTAGGATTCGGAAGCATATTGGGGATTTTAGGTAGTCAGATCTATAACCATCGGATTCTGAGCAGGTGTAGATGGCTAGTTCTGAGCTGATTCCATATTTGAAGAAGGGAAATAGATTGGAGGTCTCCCATCAGCAGCATTAGCAACGAACCTTGGCGGAGGCAGATCCTATCTCTTTTGCATTTCTACCCTCATCTTTGCAATCTGTTGCATCACCTGCAGAATTAACTCATTCTTGTACGCTATGGTTTGTTGAGCCATCACTACATCAGTAAGACTTACTTCTTCATTACTATCTCTCATAATTGTCTTTCCTTTGTATGAGCTTTGCCTAGGGAAGGAATCTGCATGACCTTTTGATATGGTGAAATAGGGATAATTTGTCAGCTTTTAATCGACATAGATCAGTTCCGAAGTACCTGAGAAGGAAAACAACTCAAAGGAAGATTTGTCAGTGCAGATTCAAAATACAAAATGCATAATGTCTCACAGAGAGCAGATAAACACACAAGTTGTTTTGTTTGAGGATATTTTCAACTCACGAGTAAGGATGGAAACACATTTTTTAACAAGCAGGAGTTTTCTTGTTTTAGTTTCGACACTGCCTCACAAAGGCTAAATAATGTTGAGCTAAGGTCTTCTTGTAGCTGCTCTTTGACATCCGTTGATTTGGCCTTTGTATCTTTTCATAACATGAAGGGGGAGAATGGAAATTTTTAAAGATAGGGGCCGTGCCTGGGAAGGCTGACTACGTATCTCACAAGGAGAATTCAGCCCAACGTAGTTCGAGTACAAAAGAAAATATTTTCATTCATTCATTCATTGCGATTACAAGGAAATTGAAAGACAACAAAGATTTAAAGATAATAATAATGAATACATCTCATTCATTCTTCTTCTCGTTGCAACATCAGTCACGACAATAAACTTGACTCGGATCTTTCCCACGTTGATGAGGGATTCGAAGTCGTGGCGAAACACAAGAAATTTGTCAATGTTGTGGTCTGCGGCATCAACATCATGATAAGGACAACGCATCCAAACTTCGTATTGAATAAAATGCGCTACTTCCAAGCCCCCATAGAAACAAGAAAAGACTCCATTCTGAACTAATCCTGAGTAAACTACCCTCATCATTTTCTTGAACGGCGTGAATGATCAATGATAGAATACGGTCTTCTCTGTTATTAGTATGTCAAGCTGTGGTTCATCACATTCAAGGAGGAAGCCATCACCCCAAGTGTTTTGCGTATTGTCCATGCTGAACAAACGACGAATTGTATTCTGGAACTCTACACATTCTTCTATTGTATGCCCTTTCTGGTTGGGATGCCACTCGCAAGTCTTGTGGCGGTCCTCTGATTCCACTTGGGAAGATGCTCTTTCAATGGGCCTCAACATACGTCAAGATCGATAATGCTAAAAAATGAGGGTGCACGAAAGTGCCTCCTCATAACTCTCTTCGTTGATTTCCTTATCGGGGCTCCCAGGACGAAACAGTAAGTAATACAGGCACTTTTCGAGCTGCTTTTTTGTGTCGATTTTCTCTTCTTCACTTGGCCCAGTCTAGATACTCTTTCCTTTGTCCATACCAATGACTCATCTTTCTTGAGATAGTAGCATAATGTTTTAGGATTTGGGGTATGAGAGATGTCTTTTGAGTGAGAAACTTGAGACTCAGAAATTTTGGGTCAGATGTTTTGTAATAGTGACTTGTTTGTATATATCTTCTGAACATTCTGGGTAGGAGTGGGTTTACGATATCCTCATTCACAACAACATAGTACATAAGCAATTAATAGCACATATATATCGTGTCCTAACACATACAGGGGGGGCCCTTTTATGCCAAGGTAGGCCTAGTGCATTTGAATGATGTACGCGTGAATTTGAACCAAATAGATAATTCCCCCAAAAATAAATTTCACAAATTAAAAAACGTTCACAAAGGGGAAATAAAAGGATAAAAAAGTAAAAGACAGACCTACGTAGGGGCCATTTGAATTTACGAAAGTGCAATAAAGGCAGGCCCATGCAGCGGCTAAAATGACAAATACATATAGAAAAACCTTGTAGGAGCAAAATCCACTATGTCGCTCCAGATGGTCTTGATCCGTCGTTGTTGTCCTGAGTTTTGTATTGTTGATACATATACCACAACATTAGCAAAAATCCTTCTCCCGGGCGTCCTTTATCCTCCAAACTTTCATATGCATCCTCTCAATTTTCTCTTTAACCCAATTATCAAGATTATCATAACCACGTCATAGTCTTTCAACCTCTTGAATCGCCTTATCAAGAGTATCTTGGTTCTCGACAAACATAATGTACACTACTTGGGCCTCTTTTTTTACCTCTTGTAGCTTGGCCACTGCTTTCACTTCTTTTTTTATTACGCTGCGAAAGTTGCGCGGGGTTGGGGAGGAGATACTTTGTATGCCTTCTTTCAATAATTTTTTGTAACCCTCATCATATCCGGAATTAAATTGGTTTAGGGCGATGGTATATTTATCCATCCCCTTGGAAATTTTCATTCCCTTAGCATTTCTGAAGCTTCGTGCACCCTATAGTCTCCAATGTCATATACATAAGTGCCATAGTAAGCCTTTTCAGTTATAGTTTGTCTCCTTCCAAACTGTCGCAAGACTCGAAAAGGTACATAGGGGTGAGTTCTCCGAATACCTGGTAGAGGAAGCATAAGTTGTCTGCGGTTTTCCACGACGACTTATTTGGAGATGAAGCGATTGAGCATCCACTGGAGATCTTCTTCTCTCAATTTGGAGAAAATCTTACCCATCTCCCCCTAGTTCTCCGATTATCCATATTTGCCTAGAAAAAAATGTCATTCAAATCTTTGAGGGTGTTCTTGTTGTCGAGAGTATACAACTTCTGAGTCACAACACTCTTTGCCAAGTGACTTAAGATCCACGCGTGTAGGAGTAAATTAAAACTTGGAAGTAACGATGCCCCTCTCTATATTTTCCCAGGGCTCGATACTTGTCAGACAAGATGACTGGGACAATATGATAGTACTTCACTTGCCCTTGGTTCTCGTACCCTTTGAATAGAGTGTTCGCGAGCATTATAACTCGGGTTTTGATGCTCAGACTTGGTCCGTGCGGGAAGACCATTGTTCCCAACAACGCTATTGGAAATTCTAAAGGACGAATTTGGTTCCATTTTCTTTAGGAGACCTTGAACTCTCGATTGTAAGTGGCATAGAAACTCTCATGTCCAAATCTGATATAAAGGTCTCTGAATGATATGTGGGATTCTTGGCAGCAGTAGGCAAAATCTTTACCCAACCCGAGCCAGTCCGTAATATCTTCTACAGAAGGCTTATTAGGTATGAAAATGTCTTCTTGTATTCTTGTCTTTCTTTCTATCCCAGTACCTACTGTGTCTATGCAGTCACTGATCTCCTCTAAAGTCGTGGTAATTTCAGTTGTTCCAAATCAGAACATCATTCGTTGGTTATCCCAATACCCCGTGAGGACCTCAACCAATTCTAGACAACCGTTCATGTTGATCAACTCTATTAGAGCACTCACGTATTTGTTGAGGGTTCTTCTATGATCCCCGACGAGATTGTCATGTAACATTTTCAATTGGGGTGGTGCTGCAATGATCATGTCGAGTTTTGGAAAACAGTACATATCTACAAAAAATAAACTAGTTAGGTTCACCCACCGCAAATTGATTTCACACATACATCATTAAAATGTCAAATCAAATGATCTGTCATGAGGTAGGAGACCTTGGACACGGTTTTGCCAATTTTCTACTAAATTGAATTAATACACCTTGGGTGTTAAGCCGTCTTAGGCTAATGCTTTATTTTTTATTTTGATTTCGCTCTAGCTTAGGTTTACTAGAATAGATTTCAAGTTGACGGTTATTCGAGTCGGAAAAACATCGTGGTGAAGCTACCAAACGATGACAGATGACCACATTCCAACTATTCGTTTGATGCCTCCAAATGAAACTCTTGTGTATTTCTGAAGAAAGCTGTAAAAAGACACGTAAATTTCATTTTCCTAATGCATCTATTTGCCGTTTGGCGAAAATATATCATGAAAATGCAACAATTTTAAATATGATAGAGTAAACAAATAAGTAATTAAAGCCAAGTAATGTTAGTTTTAAGGTTAGAATCCTTCTAGTGCCCGGCAGAGTCGACATTTCTAATTTATTAAAAGTATTTTTTTTTGTAAGTTTTGACTCTTTAGAGTCGCCAATTAATTTTGAGAAAATTAAGAAAACTTATTTTCAAGGACTTGAACAAAAAAATCATTTGAAAACTTTAAACGATTTGGGAATTCCTATTAACGTCTTAGGAAGGTTTAAAAGCACCTAAAACTTCCATTAACTTGCGGTTATACGATAACTAACGATTTGGCTAAAAACTTGTGTAAAATAAAAAATACTTAGAGTTGTATGGGAAATGAAAACTTAGTTTTATACTTAAGTAAAATATCTAACTTGAAGAAATATTTCAAAAAAACTACTTAATTTTGATTCCATAAGGTCGTTAAAACAAAGCGGTGTTTGCGGGGATTGGAGCTTGCTAACTTTAAACTAGCGACAAACAAACAGATAAGTAATTAAAAGCATGTAGAGAGAGAGAGAGAGAGAAAGGAAGGGAGGGAGAGAGATTTGGGTCAAAATCCGGGTTTGAAGTTTGCCTTGACCGGCATTTGGACCCACCTGTTTTTGGGTTTTGACCCATTTGACTTTTTGGGTTTTCGACCCATTTTCTTTCATACCTGTCTTAGTCTTAACAAATAATAAATACAAAAAATAAAAAGCGACAAAGGCTGATATCCAATATAAATACAATACGATAATAAAATAAACTTGGGTTAATTGTCCCAATCTCTTCAACTCTTCCGACTTACTTCAATTTTCGACTCCAAAGTCCGTTAATCATCTTTATGGATTGACTCGAAAAGAGGAATTATGAGTCTTTACGACTCTCCAATAATGCAAGGGGAGCGTGAGTTCATGATGGAACTCGAACGGATTTTACATGCAAAAATGATAAAAGGATTAGTATTTATCGAACAAAGAAACAACTAATTAAGGAAAGCTATCAATTTTTATTAAAAGCGGACAAATTCAGAACAAGCTATTTTAGACAAGCAAACTTGACGGTGAATTTATTTATTATTTTTTCACATGCAAGCACCAAAAAATCACAAGTATAGACAAGCTTTCTAAAGATAAAAGATTACAGTGATTCCAGATGGTTAAGAATTGAACAAACTAATCAATATGTTCTAGGGGAAAATCGCTTCAGTGATAACTAAAAATGACCATGCTCTGTCCAAAGATGTGATATTCCATAAAACATAGCCATGGAATAAAATAATGACACACCAAGGAAAGACAATATTCAAAAATTTACATTATCTAAATTTGGAAAGAAACTTAATGATTAACTCCCATATGCAAATTAAATTCAATTATTGCTAGAACCCAACAGGTAATAGAAAATGTAATAAGCGGAAAATTTAATCAGAATGAGTATATGAAAAATAAATTAAAGATGAACAAAGTGCATGGATCGATTTTTCCTTTTCATTTCCTAAAAAATTCTCACAACATGCTTTTCCTATAACAAGATAACTGGACACAAGCTTCATATAGCCAAGCAAATATTTTATGGCATGAATAAACTGATGAGTTTGATCCTTGGATCAGTACACATACCACAGCTAATAAGTAAAATAGGATAACTATATGTAGGCAAGCAACATTCAAGAGTTTAAAAAAAATTCAATCCAATTTCGTATGCCAAATCTGGTCAGCAATTTTGCGGTAGCATATTCCAAGCAGAAAATGAAACTTTGCTATATGTGTCAATTAAGCATATCTCAAACTAGCAGAAAACACATAACATGAACTGAAAACTATATAACAACTAAAGAACTATGGCAAACTTACTCATGGCCTTTAAGAATGCGAAAAGGCACTACGAAACAATAAGTTGTTTTTGATAATCTACTATTACTAAGAATCAATATGCAGACTCATACAACCCCATTTGAAAATAGTCAAAAGAAAAACGAGAAGAGAGGGATTTCAAGAACAAGAGAACAGAATACAGGTCATAGTTCACATGCCTCAAGGAAATAAATTAGAATTTGACTATCTTAAGAATGAAAACAAAAGGAAAACAAAAAAAAGATAAAAACATGCTAAATTATGCGATATGACAAAACGATATAGTGAGTTTCGAAATTACGGGAAAGAAATCAACAGAATTGCAACCTATCGACAAAATGCCTTCATCCCATGAATCAATATTATTAGAAATAACTAAGATATTAGAAATAGCATGCAATCTTCATATTAACCCAATGAGAAAAAAAACTCTAGGCAATAACTCTCATGAAGGCAACACATCAGACGCTAGGACAGCTTTTAAGGGATTGGAAACATTTTAAATATCAAAATAAAAGCCAAAAAAAGGAGAACAAAGGATGATGAAGAAGCAATACACTTAAGACGAGTAAAACGATGTGAATGCTAATTAAATGCAGCCATGAATACTTGACGCAATAGCATTTTTAGGCTAAATAAATGATCAATATACACACAGCCCACACACATATTAGGGTCATATTTTCAATTAACAAAATAGAATAGATTGAAACAGCGAAACTCAAAATACTAACTGAACAAAATCTAACAGTGAAAAAACGGCCTTAGATTTAGATATGTATAACAATAAACTCCTAACGATTCTTATAGCAATAGCAAACAAAAAGAACACAGAGAAGTCGAAACAAGCAAAAAGAAAAATATTACCAGTGGTTTACCTTTTTATGGTGCAGCGAAACTTGCTAGAAACGAACTCGAGAACACAACTTCCACCACCCTAACTCTGGCTACGAATAATAAATAGAGAAATAATACCCGATGTTTGACTCAGACTGAAATTTGATTCCCTGTTCTCTTGGAACTAAAGCTGAAGCGTCTTGGCTAAGAATTCGAAATGTTTCTTGTATACTCTGGAAAGGAAAAATCTCTTTGTTATTTATTACTCACCCAAATTTCTCTCCCAAAATTTTAAAGACTAAAATTTCACTCCCTGTTATCTGCCTCTCAAAATTCGAGTAAAAAAAAATCTCCCCTGAACTGAACAAAAAGAGAATATATATATATATATATATATATATATATATATATATATATATATATATTCTAAAACAAAGACGATACTGAATGGGCTCTGTTGCACCGTACTGCTTGCTTTGAAAACTATTCAGATGGCGCTAGGTACGACAGGCTTTTGCTTTCTTGTTGCTTGAAAGTGCTTGAGCAACCGTCGGGAGAGTCGTCCGTCTTATCTTAGAAATTGCCTTAGTAAGGTCCATCCGTCGTAACCCTTACATTGCATTCTATGTCTTTATGTCGCGTTACCGAGAGCCTCGTTTCAAAAAAATACGACGCCTGGGGCTTTACCAGGACTAACTAATAAAAAGCCTAGGACCGATAGGGGTCTTCCAGGGTTTTGGGATGAAGAAAGCGGGAGAAATTCCCCAAAAGATTGGGGCGAAATCGGGATCTCTTCCCCATTTTGAAATTCAAATCCATGAAGAGATAAGGTTGAAGCTGTCAATAGTAGGAAAATTGTAAAATTTCTCAATAAAAAAACAAAACGAGAGTCGTCCGATTTCGCCTCAAGGACGAACGATGGCGAAGATTGCTCCACCTGGCCTGCGAAGGAAGAATCCTCTCTGCTGAAAACGTAAGAATTGATGATGTAGCGAGGAAGACGACTAGAAACGGTCAGGCACACGATTGGTCGCGTTTTATCACTGCTTTTTGCTAAAGCTGCATTTTCCGCACTTCCGCAGCGCGTGAGGCAGACTCACTACGAGGAAGAAGAAGAACGAGGAAGGTCGGTTTATTTCTTTCTGCAATAAGCGTCTACCGTGGGATCCTTTCGAATAAATTGGGTTGGGTCGGATGTAAAGAGTTAAATGGGCCTGGGATCGATTCTGGAAAGGATTATTTGGAATTGGGTTGGGCTTGGGGAATACATCTGGGTTGGGGCGAGGGACATTCTGAAAGAGGGCTGCTGAAATAAAGAAAAAATTAGTAAACTAGTCAAAATAAATAACATATTTAGTAAAAATATCCATATTTTATAAATATTAGCAATAATGTCAAAAATGCCATTATTTTAAAAAATTTATGTGTCCCAATTTTCTTCCTATTTTATCTCTCTTTTTCAATTAATTCTATATATCCTTTTTTTAGAAAAAAAAATCATTCTCTCTCATATTTATCTTTTCAAATTGTTAATTCTCTCTCCCATTTAATTTTTTTTACTCTCATGGTTATCTTTTCTGATTTTCCTCCAACATTCAAGTTGCAAATATTTTTTTGCCATATATTTTGGTTGTTTTTTTAATCCAAAATTGAATCAACAAGAATCCTATTTTCAGATTTCTTTTCTAATTTTATTTTTGTTTAAATCTTAAAAAAATATTGTTTGTATTTTTCAATTTCCGTTATGATTTACTCTCCAATGACTGAATCCAAGAGGCTTACTAGAGGTATTCATCTTAATCAACCAATTTCTGGTGACTTTTCATCCTTTAATTTATTTATTATTTAACAAATAGTGTATAATGTATGATCCGCTGCTAAAATGAGTGAAGAAAGAGGGTAAAAACATTTGCAAGACTCATTGGTGTGCAAAACCTTCCTCCAATTCAGAACGCAAATGTAGAATCTTTGTCTACTCGTGAGGATCTTGAAAAAGACGACGAAGATCGGATAGTTGTCGAACAATTTTCTATTAGTTTGTTTTGTATTTATAGTCTTTTTTAGAATTTGGTATGCTTTGTTTAATTTGTATTCAAATCACTATGTATACTATCAATATTTATATTTATTAAAAATTTCATGTTGCATGGTTTACTAATCTTGTATTTGTCCTAATTTGTATTCATCCAAATGTATGTCAACTAGTTATGTACTTTATTTATAAGAAGAACAACTTTTTATTAGTTTATTTGTATTCGAATAATGTAATAGACATATTGAAATGAATACGACTTAGAAAAGGAAACAAGATTTTGAAAAGAAAAATAAATACATAGTGAAAATATATACGAATACAAATGTATCTCTTAAATAGCTACATTTTATTTGACATACATATTGGAATGAATACAAACTAACAAAGGTATGTCAACTGAATTTGATACTTTTTTCTAATTTGTATTTATTCTAGAGGTATGTCAACTAGTTATGTGTTTTTTTTAAGAATGAGTACACCAAATATTCAATTATTTCTTTTCAATTTTATATTTCATTCACTTTTTCATCATACTAATTTTTTGTATTTTATATATTATTATACAAAATTCTAAATAAAAACTAGAATAAATAGAAATACAAATAAAATACATATTGAAATGAATACATACAGGATTTTTGAAGAAAAAAATAACTACATAGGAAAAAAATATATGAAAATACAAATATATTTCTTAAATGACTATATAGATAAATTCGGCATACCTATTGAAATGAATACAAACTAATAAAAAACTATAATAAATATAAATAGAATATATTGTGGAATGAATATAATTTTAAAAAGGTAAAATTCTGGAGAAAAAAAAATAAAATTGAAATTTAATTTGAAAATGTAACTGATGAAAAAATTAAGGATGCTTGCCTTTTTTTGAAATATTCCCCCCTTAATTTTCTCCTTTTTGTTATTAAATAATTATATTCTTTAAATAAAAATAAATAATAAAAATATACATAACAAACTAAAATGACATTTTTATAATATTGAAATTGTTGCTAATGAGTCCTCTTAAATGCTAAAATATTGACATTTTAAAAAATTTCCCAAAAATAAATTAGTATTGGGTTCGTCATATAAATGGGGTTGGAAAAATCAAATGAAAGAATGGACTGTTAAAGAATATAACTTTAATTTACTAAAATGACCCGAAGTTGGTTGGTCCAAATAACTCAAAATATAGAAGTAATTACTATAAATTAATCACATAAGCTTCTTAACTTTACCGAGACAAAATAATCTACTTAATTAAAATAATTAGTTCCAAATAGAATATAAACTATTGCATAACTAGTTACTAAAATATTTAAACAAAATAAAATGTTTGAGACGATTTCACACTTTCATAAAAATATGCTTGCGCATATTTAACTTTTCAAAATATATATTTGAATTTCATAAAATATCAATTATTTTAAAAATAGCTTGGAATTTAAGAAGCTCGTGAACTAATTTATCGGAGTGGGCAGAAATAGGTTGTCAACAATATAAATGTGAAAAATCAAAGCAAAGGCATGGTAATTTCAACCAGTCATTATTTTATAATATTATAATCTTTTCATTATTATTCAAATGTGATGGTATATCAGTAGTTTATATAGTTAACTCACAAATCACACGATTCGTAAATTGTTTTTTTTTAAATGGCACAAGTAATATCATTATATAATTATCCATTAAATGTTGATAAAGAAGAAGAGTGATCAATCAAATGAATTAAATCATAACGGTTTAACAAAATTAAATAAAAATATACTCCACCTCATGTAACTCTCTGCTCATAACTTACTTTTATTTTTATATTTTTCATTTTTTTAAAATATTAAAATATATTTTTTAGAATTTTTTTTCCTACTTACATATACATCATAGAAAAGAAATAAAAATGTTACTTAAAAAAGTTTTGCCGAAAGTAAAAAATACTTTTCTAGAAACGCACAACATGTTTACACTCTTTCTTATTTTTTAGTAAATAACCTGTCCTCGATTAAATCACTTGTCCTTGACTACCTTTTTGCCTTTGTACTCTCTTCTAGGTGTCTTTATATGTACACTATTTCTTATTTTTAACAAATCACTTGTCTTTGACTACTTATTTTCTTTCTACTCTGTTCTAGGTCTTTCCATTTCTCCATTCTCATTCTTCAATGTCCTAGTAATCTTCACTATGTTGGAATTCTGACACCCAAATTCGTCTAAGGATTAAATATATTCTATATGTTATTTTGCATATTACAGCAGTTACATTCTGTAAAACAAAAAAAATAATAACACAATATATTATCGCAAAAACCCCCAAATCATAGAGGGTAAAAACCACGACCTACACCTCTGTAGGATTTAACTCCACTTCATTACACTTTGAGCCTCAACGAAAGATTACAAACATATGTAACCTAAGGAATTATAAACTCTAATTCCTAGTTAAGAAATTATAAACTGTAATTTTTAGTTACCAAAGACACAACCCCCAGTTATAAGTCTTCTACCATCCGTAAAGTTTCTCAAACTTTTTAGACGAATCCTATACACATACTTGATTGTAAACAAAATTCTTAATTACAGTCTTACAAATTTTCCCTCACAAACTCGCGACACTCCCAAATAAGTCTAAAAACTCTCTCAAACTCATGATCATGTTTTAATGTTCTCTTTATGTAAGTTCACAAAACTCTTCAATGAACTATTGCGATATTTATAGACTTTGAAACTCTCCTAAGTCTTGTTAAACACAACTTAGTCAACTATTGCGATATTTATAGACAATAAAAACTTCTTTGCAAACAAATCTGGAGAGATAAGTTTAATAAAAAGAATCAAAAACACAACTAATGTAGTTTTCTCCTTAAGATTATATCCAATGGACCATGGAAAAACCCTACATAGATTCTTCTGTCGATGGAAAAACACTCTACAATGGACACCGTCGAGTTTCTAGTATTCGAAATCCACCTCTCTCGATACATATAACACAAACACAAACATATCAACTTTTCTTCTCAAAATCTAACTTTCGAGATTATATTAGATATGCAATTATTGCTGGATTAACTTCGCATATAAATATGAAAAATCAAAGGAAAGGTATGGCAATTTCAACAATCATTATTTTATAATATTAAAATGATATATTAGTTGTTTATATAGTTTATTCACAAATTACACAAGTCAGAAATTGTTATTTTGAAATGGCACAAGTAATATTATTATATAATTATCTATTAAATGTTGATAAAGAAGAAGAGTGATTCTAGCATTTAAGGGTGTAATCTAGTGATCCCTCATTCAACTTACCAGATTTTCCATCCTCAACTGCCTTCTTATATGATTTGGAAGCTTTTCTATTAGATCAAGTATAAACTTGACCATAGTTGTGCCGAATCTTGGCTTCATTTGAGTAGATTTATCTATAGCTATTGTCTTTCCATCTGCCGATGCTATAGACAACAAAGACTTCTTTGCAAACAAATCTGGAGCGATAAGTTTGATAAAAAGAGTCAAAACCACAACTAACGTTGTTTTCTCCTTAGGATTATATCCAATGCACCAAGGAAAAACCCTACGTTGGTTCTCCTGTCCATGGAAATACTCTCTATAATGGACACCTTCGAGTTTTTAGTACTCACCATCCACCTCTTTCGATACATATAACACAAACCCAAACCCAAACATATCGACTTTTCTTCTCAACTCTAACTTATGAGATACATTAGATATGCCATTATTGCTGGATTAACTTCGCATATAAATGTGAGAAACCAAAGGAAAGGTTTGACAATTTTTGTTGGAATTAATGCATCAATGTTTAGTCTTTCGAAATTGTCTCTTAGTTTTTCAAGAAGTCTCTTTAGAATTTCATAGTACATGTATTTAGTAAATTGCGATACATGTATTCAGTTATTTGTGCAAGAATTTTTGTTTTCTATTTTGAGTGGTATAAATAGTGATGTAGTTGATGATTGTGATCATCTAAAGTGGCCTTAAGTAGCATATAATTAACTTGAGCATTTTCTCAAGATATTATTTTTCCTTCCATATTTTCTACAATTGGTATCAGAGCAAGTTTTCTTTCTTAATCTGGGTTTAGGTGAAGAAAAAAATATGGCATCCAAAACAAATAAAGGTGCTGATTCTTTAGTTGTTCTTACTCCAGTCGTTGATGACACTGATTTTGAATACTGGAAGATAAGAATGAGAACACATTTGAAAGCTGAAGGTTTGTGGACTATTGTCGCAAGTGGATTTGAAGAGCCATACAACGATGGTGATGTTACAGCAGCGGAGATGAAAAATCATGAGGCTAAGTATCATCAAGATGCAAAAGCCATGAGCAAAAATCCAAATAGGAGTCTCAAGAGCTTATTTTTAAAAAATTGCTACTTGGGATACTCCAAAAGAAGCTTAGGATTTTCTGGAAACTGAGGTGTATGGTGACAAAAAGGTACGCACTATAAATCTTCAAACTCTTATAAGAGACTTTCAAAATTTAAAGATGATAGAATCTAAAAAAATTGATGAATATTGCACAAGAGTCATGAATATTGTTAATGAAATGAGAAATCATAGTGATATAATTTTGACCAACAAGTTGTTGAAAAGATTCTAATTAGTGTCACAGAAAAATATGAGTACATCGTTGCTATCACTGAGGAGACGAAAGATCTTTCTTAGATTTCCGTCAAAGAGCTAGTTGGATCATTTCGTGCACAGGAGAAGTGAAAATTTTTTCGTGAAGATCAACCAAAAGAGATGGATTTTCACTCTAAAACAAATGAGAGTTCTCAAAATTTCTTAAAAAATCATCAGAAGAAAAATCACAAGCAAAAAAAGTAGCAGGATCATGATGGTTCTTCCAAGAAGGTTGAAGGAAAAGGTGAGAAAAACTCTAGTCTTTTTTTTAAAGTTTGCAAAAAGACTAATCACAATGCAGAAAAATGTTGGCACAAAGGCAAGCCACAATGTAAATTTTGTAAAAAGTTTGGCCATGTTGAAAAGGATTGTTGGCACAAGAAACGAGAGCAAGCAAATTTTTGTGAAAAACAGGAGGAAGAAAGGGAAGAAACCTTTTCTATGATTCTAAATTTGATGCTTCAACAAAAAGCAAGGAATGATAAGTTGATAGTGCTTGTAGTAATCACATGACTGGAGATGAAAAGGCTTTTCTCTCAATTAATAATAGCATTACTACAAAAGTGAATATGGGGAATGGAGCCTTAGTTGATGCAAAAGGTAAAGGTACTATTTCGATCAACATGAAAAGATGCGGTAAGCAAATTCATGATGTTCTTTATGTTCCAGACATGGAAGAAAATTTGCTTAGTGTTGGTCAACTCATGGGAAATGGTTCTTCTCTTGTGTTTAGAGATAATTATTTTAGGATTTATGAAAAAATTGAGCCAAATAAATTCATTAGTAAAGATAATAAAAAGAAACTTCCCTTTGCAATTTCATTATAATGCATTAAAAAATGAAATTGTAGATGATTCATGGCTTTGGCACAAAAGATTTTGTCAATTAAATTTTCATGGTTTATAGCTTCTCAAGCAAAAAGACATGGTTCAAAGTTAGAGTTGAAAGGTCATAAATTTATAAGTTTTCTTGCAGTTTCTTGGGCTATTATTCTTGGTTTTGCAGCTGCCAAGATGATTTGGTGTTGTGCTATTGTGTGTGTTAAGTTAGTATTATTAGATTACGTTAGCTTTGTGATTTTTGGTTATTATAATGATGAAATTTTGCAGCTCGATAAGCTGCATTTTATTTTGATTATTTGTGAAGATGATGTTGGTTGTTGTTGTGTCTACTAATGAAGAATTATGCAATATTGTTATGTCTACTAATGATACATTGGTGTATGCATTTTCTGGCAAAGTTGCATTCGTTTTGATTGTTATGTCTACTACTTCAATTAGGCAGTAAGCATTGATTGTTGCTTTCTCATCAATTTGGCAGTAAGCCAATGATTGTTGCTTTCTCTGTTCAAAGGTGAAAGATATGAATTTCACTATACACTTGTGACTTTCACTATAAGTTGCTGATAACTTAAACCAGAGGAAGATAAAAAAGACTACAAGAAAACCTACTAGCTAATACTAGTAAATCAGTAGAAATTTATAAATTTCTGGCACTTGGGCTTAGCTATGACTCCAGTTTTAGTCATCAATCAGTATATTTTTCTAATCTTGATTATATTTTCTTGATATTTGATATTACAATGTGTTTTCTTCTGTATATATGAGTAAGTTTTAGGAATGATTTTCCCTCTTATGGGTTGTGCTATTCAGAGGCTAAATTGTTTTGCCTTGTTCTCATTTTTTGCTTTCAACCCACACATGAAAACTGTGAGGAATCAAAGATTGGTTTGGAAAAACATGTTATAACTCAAATTACTGTTGAGTGTCATCAGCTACAAGCCCATTGATAATGTGAATGAAGCTTTAGCTAGATCAATGAAATTAGCATTGCAGGTCCATTTTATTGAATTAAATGAAGCCAAAACTGAAAGCAGGCTCTTCTTGGTCATTAAAGTTTTGTGACAGATGAAATGATGGTAGAGGCACATAATCAACAACTAATCTTTATATAACGTAGGTATTTTACACTCTTTTTATGATCAGTAGATCAAATTAGGACTCCTGTACAAATCTACATTCGCAATTACAATCAGATCTCTCCGTTGATCAACACCCTAGTAAAAAAAATAAACTAAGAAATACTCAAACTCGCTAACAATTAAAAATCATAACACCAAGAGTAATGGAGCTTGAAGCCAGCCATCAACGAGTGTTTCCAACTCATATGTTGGACCTGAAAAGAAAACAATTGAGTGATGCATCTTTAAAACAATTACTATGGTCTGCTCATCAGTTCCACAGATCACGAAACTGCAACAGTTCCACTACCACAAAATTTCAACAGCTCCACAAAACCACCAAATAATAGAATGCATTCATAAAATTTTCAAGTCACAAAATATTGTCAGCCCACAAAACATTATCAAACTAATTTGTAATGCTTGCCCCTCCAAAAATAGCACTTTAAGAATTTCCACTGTGCCATTACATACTAAACAAAAAATTTAAATTAATACTTAGCAACTACTTTCTAATGCTTGCCCCCAATCTTTTTATCTATGTCTTTTTTCAACAGATTTGAGGTCACACATGCTTTGCCTTTCAAAGTTAGCTTTTTGGTGAGTATGGTAAATTAGTAGGGGCAACGACACCATTTTCATCACCCTTAAAATAATCTTTCTTGAACCAATTGGTTCTTGTAGCATCTTCTTCATTTGAATTCTAGTTTTTTCTTCAGATATCTGTAGGTGCAAGGACTGTATCCTCAGATTCAATATCGTCTTCAACTTCATCCTCATCAACAATTGCAATCGACGGTGCAACAACTTTTCCTTTTCCATCGTTTTTAGACCTCTTTGGGAGTGCATCAACTTTGTCCTTTGAAACATTTTTTCTCTTTGATTTTAAAGGGCCAGCAGCTTCATTGAATTCTTCACTTGATTGATGGCTTGTTTGTCGACTAGAAGATGCAACAAATTTAGGAGTTTGCATAAAGATTGGTTCATCTGGGAGAAATTGTCTTCCTTCTTGAAGCTGTAAAATTTTTCAAAGTGTAAGATAAATATTTATACATTGGAAGTAATTATAAATTGATAAAACATGACTTACTAGAGGACAACTTCTTTGATTATGACCTACAACACTGCAATTCAACATGTCATTTGCAATCCTTTTCTACTTTTCGACCATAATCCTTCCCTTTTTCTTGCCTCATATTTTTCCCTTACTCTCTTTAATTTTGGTCTACCAACCAATTTATGAATTTTTGGTGGTTGCATAGCTTGAGAAAGATCAATTTTCCAGAATTTCTCACCTCTAACAGGTTGCATTTTAGGATGTTTGTTTTATCCGGAATTTGGAAAATATTTGTTTTTGAAGAATTCTTGATTTTAAAGAGTCGCCACTTAATTTTTTTAGGAAAAATTAAGAAAGTTATTTTTTCAAATAACTTAAACAGAAAAATCGTTTGGAAACATTTGAAGGGGTTCGGTGATTCCTATTAATGTTTTAAGAAGGTTTTAGAACACCTAAAACATTCCGCTAACTTACGGTTATCCAACAACTAAATTATTCGGCTAAGATTGCTTAATTTGAGGTAAAGTATAGTTTTAGAGTTATGAAATAAATTAATTAATTTGATTTGCAAGTTTTATTCGCTCTACTAGAATGGATTTGAAATCATTTTGAGTGGATACAACATTATGGCGTTTGCGGAGATTCGGATTTTCTATACTTAAGGCTAACAACAAATAAAGAAAGAAAACAACAAGCAAATAGGTGAAAGAGAGAGAGAGAGAGAGAGATATTGGGTCCAAATTCGGGTTTTCTGTCAGCTTTGACCAGAATTTGGACCGACCTGCTTTGGGTTTTGACCCACTCCGACATTTTGGGTTCTTGATTCATTCTCTTCCTTTCGTACCTGTCCTAAACTAAGCATATAATAATACAAAGTGAGTACTAAAAGTAAAAGACGATAAGGTCTTAGGCCCATTAAAAAGTAAAAATGCAAAATGAAAATAGAAGATCTCCTATGCCAAACTTCTTCGACTTCTTCAATCTTTTAAACTTTGGAATCTATTCGTCTGTTTCAAGGCTTGGCTCGATGAATGATATTGATCCTCTATGAATTTATCGAAATGCAAGAAGGATGTTATTGACGTTCAAGAACTCACCCGAAGTCACATGAAAATAGAGGGACATAAATTAGCTTCCATCCATAAATAATGAAACTTACAAATAAGCTTGATCAACTCGACAAATAAGAAATCAAATAAATAGAATAAAATGATGGCACGGTAACCGATACATCAACAACAATTTTATTGGCTATGTAACACATATTCATGCTTCTAAATCAAAAACTAGTCGACTGAAATCTTCTCTTAGGCATAAGTAAGTTACTAAATTTTCTTTTTGACAAATTCCAACACTTGAAAGCTATGGACGTCATGGCCTTAATGAATGGTATATTTGATTTGAACTTGATATCATTTATTCCCAGATAATACAACGAAACCCAAATCATGGTTAGGTTAACTAATGGAGAGTCCTACATTGAGCAATTTTTGACTTGACTTACGAATGACGTTAAAATAAACTAATCTCTAGAGTGCCTCGAGGAAATTTAGATCAAGAAAATCACATGTTATAAGCTCAATTGCAAATGGTAGATTCTTCATAAGCCAAAACTTTAAGCAAAATGATGGTATGAATAAAAGAAAGGCCCAAGCATGTCATCCTAAAGGAAAAAACGTACAAATTGAGTAAATATACAGGGACTATGGAGCATTTCCTGCAACAGATGATCAATAAAAGAGTAGCATGGATTTATCCTAAGATATGTAAAAATCATCGAGACCAATATTATGCACCATTCGGAACCAAACAACAGGGACGACCCATAAATTTAAAGGAAATCGAACATTTAAACTTGACTTAAATAATATCTAAACAACTAGCGATGAAACCCTAGAATTAGCCGTACTACAAGACAACCAGAAATGAAAAAAAGAAGAAGATATGTACAAGCTATGAGGAATATTAGGAAAACAGAAATAAGATGACATTTTACAGATGAGAAAATGAAGTAAACAAAGAACTCATGGTGAACATAACATTCAAGAACTGAAGAAGAGCACGGACAGAGATAAAAGCTCAAATGAACATTAAAATCCATGAAAACAAGCGAAAAAAAACAAAAAAATAAAAACGAACACACATAGATTTTCAAACAGATTCCATCACTCTAAACATCTAACATTGACTCAAAGACATTGTGAATGCAAACATATGAACCATGCGCATAGAAGAGGTCCAAATGGATACACACTGAGAGTAACATGTATTCGTAGTGAAATGAGTATTACCTTTTGGTGTGCAGCGAGACATAGACAATAACTGGCTTGAATTGACGATCTTTCACTCGCAAACACGATCTGCGAACAGGGAATTGAAAGGACCTCAAACTCAAGAGAAAAACTTCAAAGGATTGATTAATAAAACTAAACGGAGAAAAAGGCCCCGACCGAAATGAGTTCTTCCTTGCTATTCCAAACCAAAAGAAAACTCCTCGACCTCTCTTCTCACTATCCTCTTCTCTGTGACTAAGTTTTCCCCTTATATTTTCCCATATGTATTTCCTAAACAATTTTTTTCAACCCTTCTTTCTAAGGCTAACTGGCCTTAGAATTCTTTTCAACTATTTTTCTCTTCGATTCTCTGTAGCTCTCCACTCAAGATATTTCTTCACAAAAAAATTCCCCCGTTTTTTCACAGTGAAAGGATCTTATATAGGGGAAAAACTAGGGTTTCAGAAAATGATATTGGGGGGTAAGATCGGGATTCCGATCTTAGTCCTTTCATTTGAAATTGAAAAAATTCTCCAGAGTTATTGGCTGGAGACTTGTGCAAAATCTTACAGTTCCCTAACGGCCAAACAATCTGGGGCATCGAATTTCTTGGCAAGGATAAACACACCACGAGATTTTGCCACCTCACTCTGTTCGTCGTACCAATCTGCACCAGAAAATCAAGAAGAAACAGAACGCTTGGCAGTCCTTCATCTTTCATCTCACGTGAAATCACAGTGTATCCGAATGGCTTTTCGTCGATGCACGCTCGGGTGGGATGAAAGAGGTGCGTCGGGGATCCGAAGTGGGGTTCACGCGTATGCTGCCGTCATCTTCTTTGGGAAGACGTTAGAGCGTATGGAATGCTTCCCTCTCTTGTGACCCAGATTGGGTCGGGTCAACTAATGAGTCTCTTGACTGAAGAGCTGAAGCGGATTGAGTATTTGGGATGTTTTAGATTTTAAGAAGTGGGCTGGATATCAATTGATAAAAGAAAATTGAGGCGACTGGGATTTGGACTGGCAAAAAGGTGAAGAAGGCCCAAACAGTAGTCTTAAATGGGTTTAGTATTGAAATAATGTTCAAATTCAGCCCAAACAATAACAAAATAAATCAACATAGATTACTTAACGAGCCTTTAGTTTTTACAAGCAAAAATAATTACCTTAAATATGAATAACAAGCTGAAGAATATAAGTTATTAATTATGTAGAAATCAATTTCTATAAAGCATTAGCAAACTAAATATATTTGGGACGATTTTTGAATATTTTTCAAAAATAACTAATTATATACAAATCCTATAAAATATTTATCGCTTTAAAACCATGAAAGTTGTCCAAAGTCATTTTAAAAATGACTCGAGAAAACACTTCAATCTTATAAAATGGCTATTCCATCTGGTTTGGAAATTAAGAAACTCGCTAATTAATTCATGTCGTCGAGGTTCAAAATTGGGTGTCAACAACTTTCCCTCATTTTACTTTGTTTTATGCGAGAAATTCGAGGAAAAATAAGTTGACTAATCCAATTTTGACCGACCACATATTCATTTTTGAGAAAAGTATTGGTATGGACTTTAGGAATTATGGCCGAACCCCGAAACAAGGTTTCCTACATATCTCGGGCTATATGAGAAATCAGGACATTTATAGTTCGACTCGATCGGTTGGAAATGGAATCTATTCTAACAGATAACCTTTGGGTTTTGGATAAGTAACGAATTAAACGAGCATGCAAAGGAGGCTTGTAACCTCTTAGCCATGAATGTGGTGCACTGTCACTTATATTCAAAACTTGCTTTCGGTAAATCATGATTTCCGGATACGAGACTGAAACTGACAAAACTAAAGAAGAACCCACATGCCTTATGATAGGGGTGTGGTTGGATTGTGGTGGAGTCGTTCCTCTGCTAGTGTCCTAAGTGTTTGACATTCCTCTCTAAATTGTGTACCAGTTTGCTGCTAAGAAAAAGTTCCACGTTGTGCTGCGTCCCTTTGACGTTGTCCGCACCTGTGGTTTTTGGAGAATTCATCCTTTCGGATGCACTTGACAAAGACTGAGATAAAAACTCGTCAGCTAAAAAATGCAATTAGAATGGGATACAATGTCTTTTACAATGCCGACACTCCACTGTTCTCCTCGATATGCGACATCAACTCGATTGGTCTATCGTGAAGCAAATAAAGCTTATGCCTTGTGTTTGCAATATAATCTTCAATGCACTCTTCACTTGATGTCGAAATAAATAACTGCTGATGTGATGCTGATATTTCTTTTGATGTCAACGCATGCTTCAAGCTGATATCAACAGAGATGAAAGATGATGCAGTGTTGATGCTTCTCTTGATGTTGATGTATTCTCCATGTCATTTACTTTGATAAGAATGCGATTGACGCCAATGGATAAATAATTCTCTTTTGATATCTTCCCGCGACGCATAATTTCTGTGAGGTATTAAATCTTCTCACAATGCGTAATTTTCAGCGAGGTATGAAATCTTCTCGCGATGCATAATATCTATAAGGTACGAAATCTTCTTGCGATGCATAATTTCTGTGAGGAATGAAATCTTCCCGCGACGCATAGTTTCTGTAAGGTACGAAATCTTCTTATTTCGCTTGATTCACCTTTGAATATAGCTAGACGTTCTTTATAAATTTCATGTTGTTGAAAATTGATTGAAATAAACAATTCATATTCCCAAGTCTTCGACATAAGTGATATAAAATGCCTTTCGCTTCTAGGAAAAATATTGATTTTGGGGTAGTTTTCTCCTCTTTGGAGCTCTCCGTATTCATTCATCGGAAGAATTTGCCAATTTCAAAGCAAATCTATAAACCTGCATCCACAGAAAAATTGTTAGTTTTAAAAGCGTACTGATCTGTGTCGATTTCTCTAGTTGTCTGCTCCTGATCCTGCTATCTCAGGTTGATTTACCAATCTTCCGACTCTTGATAGATAATACAAACTATTTCATGCCAATACAAGTTAAACATAAAGGAAAATCTTTTAGAAAATAAACTTTCAATAAATAGTATCTGAGATAGATCACTTCCAAGTCATGTCATATAAGGCTTAACAAACTTCTTTGGGTCTGATGCTTGGAGGTCTATCTAATCATTCGCTTGTGAGTTTTCAGAGTCACTTCAGACTTGTAGATAAAACCCATAATGAAACTTTGAGTCCGTCCTCAATTTTTTTGTCCCAGTTAACTGTCTTGCTTATCTTTCCACTGTAATTGAACAGATCGCGGAATTTTTGAGATCTTCTCAAAAATTCTGTCCCAATTGCAGATCTCGAAATATTGTTAGTTTGACTTGATGAGGAGGAATCTTCTTCTGGAGAATTTTGAGTCCCTCTCAAAAATTCTGTCTCAGTTCTATTGTAAAGAGGAATAGAAATCTTGCGGGAGATATGGACGAACCCTTGAGGCTCCTACGTATCCTGTTGAGGGGGAATGAGGTCAAACGTAGTTCCCTTTAAGGTTAAAAAAAGATAAATTTACAAAGATACCGACCGAGGCCGTCATAGGTCGCCTACGTATCTCCTTCTTGAGAATTCATGTCGAACGTAGTTCAAATACAAAGAAATAATTAAAGGGGATAAAGGGGGGGAGGGGTGACCGAGGCTGACATAGGCCGCCTACGTATCTCCTTCTTGAGAATTCAGGTCGAACGTAGTTCATCACAAAGGGATAAAATTTAAAGCAAGACAAATACAAGCAAGCAGAACGACAACAAGTAAATAACATAAATGCAAACCGAAGCCTCACATGTAGTATCTCTTGACAGCATCTGAGTTGATAGGTTTTTGCTATACAGTGCCATCCATCTCCGACAGGATCAAAGCACCTCCAGATAATACTTTGCGAACCATGTAAGGTCCTTTCCAGTTCGGTGCGAACTATCCTTTGTACTCGTCTTGATGAGGAAAAATACGCTTAAGAACCAACTGACCAACCTCAAAATTTTTGGCACTTACTCTCTTGTGAAAGTCACGAGTCATTCTCTGTCTATACAACTGGCAATAATAGACGACAAACATTCTTTTCTTATCAATCAAACTTAGTTGATCAATCCGCTTGCTGACCCATTCAACATTACTTAACTCAGCTTTTTGAATGATTCTCAATGACGGTATCTCAACTTCAGCAGGTATGACTTCCTCTGTTCCATATACTAGCAAGTATGGAGTAGCACCAGTCGACATTTTGACCGTCGTTCAATAACCCAGTAAAGCACATGGCAACATTTCATGACAACCTCGATGTTTGTCAATCATTTTCCTCAAAATCTTTTTGATATTCTTATTGGCGGCCTCTACAGCTCCGTTCATTTGGGGACGATAAGCAGTTGAATTTCGATTCGTAATCTTAAATTTCTCACATATCTCTCTCATCAAGTGATTGTTGAGATTTGCCCCATTATCAGTAATGATGGATTGTGGCACTCCAAATCTACATATCATATTGTTGCGAACAAAAGCAGCCACCACTTTCTTGGTTACCGACATGTAAGAAGTTTCTTCCATCCACTTGGTGAAATAATCAATGACAACAAAAATGAATCTGTGTCCATTAGAAGCTGCTGGCTTTATCGGACCGATGACATCAATTCCCCAAGCTACAAATGACCATGGTGAACTCATAGCATTAAGTTCGTGAGGTGGTACTCTAATCAAATCATCGTGCACTTGATATTTATGGCAATTTTGCATAAACTTGGAACAATCATTCTCCATAGTCATCAAAAAATATCCGTCTCGTAGGATCTTTCTTGCCAAAGTGAGCTCGTTCATATGCGTATCACAGACTCCACCATGTATTTTTTCAATAAGCCTCGCAGCTTCGACGACATCAACGCATCTTAGAAGACCCAAATCGGGAGTCCTCCTATACAGGATCTCCCCACTCAAAAAGAAATTAAGAGCCACGCGGCGTATCGATTTCTTCTGGTTGGTCATAACATCTTTAGAATAAGTTCATGACTCCAAATACTTCTTTATATCAAATACTAAGGTAAACCGTCCGATTCTGCTTCAACATGGGAGCAATGGACTGATGTTCTTTCAACTCTATATCTAGAGAATCAATGTAATCTCTGTCCGAATCTTTAATCATCAAAGCAGTGGTGGCCAGAGCATCGGCTAATTCATTCTGTATTCTCGAAGTCTGTCTGAACTCGATCTTATGAAACTTTTTTGCACAATTTCTGCACATACATACGTAAGGTATAATCTTTGGGTTATTCACAGCCCATTCTATTTGGTTTTGATGAATCAAAAGATCTGAGTCTCTAATAACCAACAACTCGTAGACATTTATGTCGATGGCCATTTTCAAACTAAGAATACAAGCTTGTTATTCAGCCATATTGTTTGTGCAATTAAATCGGAGCTTAGCTGCCATGGGCAGATTCTGACACTAAGACTGCTCCAATACCTTTAACATGATGATTTGCCACTCCATCAAAGAATAATCTCCAACCTGGATATGCTTCAGAAATATCCTCACCCACAAAAGATACTTCTTCAACCTGAAAGTAAGTCTTAAGTGGTTCATACTCTTCATGAACGGGATTTTATGCAAGATGATCAGCCAAAGCCTGTGCCTTTATTTCCTTCTAAGTCACATATACAATATCAAACTCACTCAACAATATTTTCCATTTAGCTAACTTTCCAGTCGGCATCATTTTCTGGAAAATATACTTCAATAGATCCATTCTGGAAATGAGATATGTAGTATACGAAGATAAATAATGTCTCAACTTTTGGCCAAGCCACGTCAAAACACAACACGTTCTCTCAAAAAAAGTGTAACGTGACTCGTATGGAGTAAATTTCTTGCTTATATAATAGATAGCCCTTTCCTTCTTTCCCTTATCATCGCGTTGACCAAGTACGCATCCGAATGCACTATCTGAGACCGCCAAGTACCTCAACAAAAGACTTCCCTCTCGCGGGGGAACTGATACTGGTGGGTTGGAAAAATGGTTCTAAATAGCATCAAAAGAAATCTGACACTCTTCAGTCAACTTAGTCGGGGCATGTTTCTTCAACAGCTTGAAAATAGGCTCACACACCACTGTTGATTGAGCTATAAATCGACTGATGTAATTTAACCTCCCTAAGAAACTCATCACCTCTTTTCTCGTCTTTGGCGGTGGTAATTCTTGAATTGCTTTAATCTTAGAAGGATCGAGCACAATACTCCTTTTACTGACTATAAATCCCAACAACTTCCCGACTAGAACACCAAAAGCGCATTTGGAGGGATTTAACTTCAAGTTGTAACGACGCAGACGATCAAAGAATTTCTTTAGATGTGTCAAGTGATCCGAAATCTCGTGGGATTTCATTATGACGTCATCCACGTATACTTCAATATCATTATGAATTTGTCGTGAAAAAATTCATCATAGCTCTCATGTAGGTGGTACCCGCATTCTTGAGGTTGAACGACATCACCCTATAGTGATATACACCCCATGGTGTAATGAAAGCTGTCTTTTTTGCGTCTTTCTCATCCATCAGAATTTGGTTAAAGCCTGCGTAACAGTCCACAAACGACTTCATCTCATGCCTAGCATAGTTGTCAATTGAAATATGAATATTCGGCACTAGAAAATTATACATCCGGATAGCTTTTTAGAGATCTCTATAGTCAATACAAATCCTAATTTTCTGTCTTTCTTGGCGACCGGAACAACATTGGTCAGCAAGGTTGGATATTGTGTCACTTCAACCAATAGGGACTATACTTGCTTGGTGATCTCTTCCTTAATCTTCAAACTCAATTCAGGCTTGAATTTTTAAGCTTTTTGCTTCACCGGATGAAAACCTGGGTTAATCGACAGCTTATGAGATACGACATCGGTACTCAACCCTTTCATGTCACTAACTTCCCAAACGAACACATCACTATATTTAGCAAGCAAATGAACTAGGTCCTCTTTATGGGCTTTATTTAGGTGGGTGCTGATCTTAACCTCTTTAACAAATTCCAAATCTCCCAAATTCACCGTTTCCGTTTCCTCTAGATTTGGTTTATGATGATTCTCGAACTATCAAAATTTCTCGGCGAGATAATCTGGCTCCACACTTTCTTCTGCATGATCGTCAACTTCATCGTCACCTACCTCATTTTGTTCATTTAGCTCGTGACATGACATGACATTGGCAGGTCTATTACTTATGTTACTATAATCATAAACAGACAAAATTATAAGTGCAAGGCATAACAAATGATTAAATAAATAAAGTTAAAACAAAGAGGCTTTCATTTAAAAACAATGCAAACTTTGGCCATGGCCTGGGGCCTATTGCCTTTTTGAACATCACAACGAAATTTGATAGTTTGAATGGTAAGGAAAATGCAAAATGGTGGGTCTCGGGCCTCCTCTAGACACCACCGATTTTAACGCATAAAATGATGCCTTTCTACCAAAGAGTTCGGGGTATCAGGATCGGCGCTGAGGTTCAGTTCTGCATCACCTCCCCCGGTTCAGCATTGCAAATACCAGTCAGCTCGACATCCTCCTCGACAAAAAATTGATCTCCTGGAAGAGGCCACAGATTCCTTCCCTAATGTCTTCATGCTTGGCATACTCCCGGATTGGAAAGGATTGATACAGATGTGGAATGGTCCTAGTCAAGTCTTGATCATTTTCCTTCTTTACTTTTATGTCGTCATCTGTGGGGATGTACCCTAAACAATATCTAGATCCCTTAACGAGGACCGGAACAGGCTCAATAATTCCTTGTGACTATCTTCCCAATCCGAACCCTAGCTCAAAACCGTTCTGCAGCATCACAATGGCTATCATCTTGTATACGGCAGGCATGAGGGTCTGTGGAGCCAAGTCGTCACCGATTGAATTCACTAACTCCACCGTGTAAAAGTCTGTACCTCGCGAAATCTCATCAATTATCGGAACCTGACTTCCGAGGTTACTTCCCTCGCCATAAATAACCAACTCTTCATTCTTTCACACAAGCTTCATCATTTGATAGAGAGTAGAGGGGACAGCTCCCGCCATATGGATGGACGACCTTCCCAAAAGAATGTTGTAATTGGTATCTATATCCAATACTTAAAATTGCGCGCTGAACTCTGCGTGGCCCATTTGAAGGGTCAAATTCACTGCCCGCAACGTGTCTCTTTGTACCCCATCAAAAGCACTCACGTTGACATGGTTTTGCTCCAGTTTCTCAAGGTCAAACCGTAGATGCCTCAATGTCGACAACAGGCAGATATTCAGACTAGATTTGTCATCTACTAAGTTGCGGTTGACAACATTTTCACAGCATATCACGTTGATGTGCAGCGCTTTGTTATGTGATCTTCCTTCAACTGGAAACTCATCATCACAAAAGCTGATTCGGTGCCCTCAAAATAAATGATGAATCATGGCTGCCACGTAATCACTACTTGTACCTGAGGGAACGTGTGTATCATTGAGAGCTTTCATTAAGGCCTTCCTGTGGGACTGAGAGCTCATCAGGAAGGCATATACAGAAATTTGAGCTGGTGTCTTCTCTAAATGTTTGATGATAGAATAATCGTTTGGTTGTATCCTTTTCCAGAATTCTTCAACTTCTCCTTCGCTTATCGGCCTCTTAGACTGGTCCTTCTTTTGTCCTCCAAGAGCAAGCTCGTCATGAGTGTAACAACTTCCAGACCTGGTCATGCCTTGAGCTGTAACAGTTTCAATGATAAACTTAGGCTTGATGAGAGTTTCTGAAGGCACCAAGGCAACAACCTTTGTAGGTGTCAAAATAACAAACTCTCTCTTTTCTTTGACGCTTAAAGAAGTGACAACCCTTTCCAAATCATCGTGAATGATGGGAGTAATCATCTTCATTCCATACCATTCTTCATATGTCTCGATCATATTGACATTGCAGCCTCCATGATTTGGCAATGGGTTGGTGTTGACATTTGGCGGCTCCAGTTCGGGAGAGACTACCTCCTAATCAATGAGATGAATTTTGTGCTTGAGGTTGACACAATCTTCTGTATCATGTCCAACACTGTTGGAATGATAAGCACACCTTTGATCGAGCTTGTGGAACTTTGAATTAACATCCATGGGTTTGGCCCCTACAGGGTGGATGTACCCAGCTGCGGCAAGTCTCTCATACAGTCTGGTCCGGCTTTCAGCAAGTGCAACAAAGTTCCTTGAAGGCCTCTTCTCAATCCTGGGTCGGGGAGGATCATAATTGCCTTGTTGGGGAGGAAACACGCATGTCGATAATTTCTAGCATTTGTACGGGGAGTTTGGCTTATAGGATATGGGTTTGTTTGGAAATTTGGCGATGGAGCTTGGTAATTCAGAAGGGGATTTTGGTATAATGGATCTTGGACTTGATAAATAGGATGGGATGCTCGGTAGCTCGACTTTACATTGGCACAGTTGGGAGCAATACACTTCTAGGGAGATGTAATTTTGTAAGGTTGAGGGTAATTTGTGTACATGGGGCAAAATTTTTGGAGCTTAAAGGGTGGACTTTGGTACAACGGAACTTGGGCATTTGGATAAGTGGGGGTAGTATTATGGTTATTGGGATGACTGGATTGCGAGTAGTAAGCTTGGTGGGATTTTGGGGAAGGCCTAGAACGACCTTGGGAATACGACGAGCTTATCGGGGTTTTTCTTCCCTCATATGAGATAACAACAACTTCTTCTCTTTTGTTCTTCAGCAGCCCTGAAGATCCAGGTGATGCGGCTACACGGGCTATCTTTTCCGATTTAAATCGTCCTCGATAGTCTCACCAATCATAACTATCTCGGCGAACTTTGCTTCAACGAGCAACATGATTCTATCATATTATTCCGGCTCTTGCACCAGCACAAACACTTCAACGATCTCCTTCTCGGTCATGGGCGGTCTTACCCTTGCCGCTTCTTTCCTCTACCTATAGGCGAACTCCCTATAGCTTTTTGTTGGCTTTTGCTTCATTTTCTCTAGAGAATACCGATCGGTAAATATTTTGATGTTGTAGGCAAATCAGTCGATAAAATCTTTGGCTAACGCATTCCAACTAGGCCATTGCCTGGTTCCATGTGAGGTAAACCATTCGAGGGCCTTCCCCCACAGGCTTCGGCTGAAAAGTTGCATCAACAAGGCCTTATCCCTGCCAACTCCCACGAGCTGGTCATAATAGGCTCTCAAATAAGTCATGGGGTTGCCCACTACTCTGAAGGTGTAAAACTTCCGAATCTTGAACCCTTCAAGAATGTCCAAATCTGGGTGGATGCATAAGTCCTCGTAACTGAGTCCAGTGAAGTCGGTGATGCACTATAGCTCTTTCATGGCCTTTTTGATTTCATCTTTTATATCGATCTTTACATACTCCTTTGACCTCTATTCCTTTTCCTGATCTTCATCATGGTCAAACTTAGAACCGTGCACCTCGTGCTCGGCAGGAACGGGAACTTGGAAGGTGTTTCTCTTTGGTAGGGGTGGAGCTATAGAGGGACTTGGAACGTTTTGGGCGGTTTTGTAGTTCTATGGGTAGGCCTGAGGATAGGTGTTCTTATTTAAGTGGTGATGAGGTGTTTGGGGGTTGAAAGCATTTTGGTTTTTGTTTTTGTTTTGATTTTATGGCGGTGGGGCGGTTTGATGGTGCGTATTTTCAGGATGGGGTGGCATTTGGGGATGGTTTCTATGAAGAGGATATGGAGTTTTGTTAGGATGCAGAAGCATATTGGGGATTTTTGGTAGTTAGATCTATGACCGAAGGATTATGAACAGGTGTACAAGGCTGATTCTGAGTTGGATCTATATTTGAGGAACGGAAGTAGATTGGAGGCCTTTCATCAGCAGTATTAGTAGCAAATCCAGGTGGAGGCAGACCCTGTCTCCATTGCATTTCCACTCTCATTTCTGCAACATGTTGCATCAGCTGCATAATCAACTCATTCTATTATGCTACGATGGGTTGGACCACCACAACATCAGTAAGACTCACTTCTTCATTGTTATCTCCCATAACTGCCTTTCCGCTGTCTGAGCTTTGTCTAGGGAAGGAATCTGCAGGACCTTTTGATTTGGTGAAATAAGGATGATCTGCCAGCTTTAATTCGACACATATCAGTTTCAAAGTAACTGAGAAGGAAAACAACTCAAAGGTTGATTTGTCACTACAGATTCAATGTACAAAATGCATAACATCATATAGAGAGAAGATAAACACACAAGTTTCTTTGTTTGAGAATATCTTCAACCCATGAGTGAGAACGAAAACACATTTTTTAACAAGCAGGAGTTGGCTTGTTTTAGTTTTGACACTGTCTCAGGAAGGCTAAATCATGTTGAGCTACGGTCTTCTTGCAACTGCTTTTGACGTTTGTTGATCTGATCTTTGTATATTCTCGTAACATGGAGGGTGTAATGAATAATTTTTATAGATAGGGGCTGAGCCTAGGGAGGCTGCCTACGTATCTCACAAGGAGAATTCAGGCCCAACATAATTCAAATACAAGGAAATAATTTTCATTCATTCATTCATTGAGATTACAAGGAAATTGAAATGCAACAGTAAAGTCTTCTTTTAAAAGATGAAATGATGATGACACGTTAGTCATTTTCCTTCTTGTTGCAGCATTAGTATCCTCCTTTAAGACTACCTAGGAATGGAGGCTTTTAGACGATTTCCTCGCCGTCATCCTCCTCAGTCACTTCAGGGTGAGCGTTGTTGAGACCATTATTGGCTTTTCCTTGCTTATAGGCGGGGTCTTTTCTGCCCGCCAGGTTGCTGTGGACTGCCAGTTCCTTGTCAAATAACCCACTTTTAGCTAATAGAGCGGCAGTCTCCGAATCTATCATCGCCTCTCTAGCTTCTATTTCTTGCACTTTCAACCAAAGTGTGTCCAACTTCTCTCTCAAACTCTCTGTCTCCATCTCAACATCTTTCTTTCTTTTCATCTGTGATGCCAGATCCTCATCCAACGTCGCGGTTGCGTCTTTGTAAATTGCGGTGGCTATGTTGACTATGAGCCTTGCTTCCTTGGCTTCTTGAATTTCCCGAGTGATCTGTTCGATCTTCCCCTGTAGTTCTTATTCAGTGAGTTCCATCTGGATGTTCTTACCCTTGTCCATAGCGGTAATTTTGCCTTTCCTGAGACGGCAGAACGATATTTTAAGATTTGTGGTATAGGAGGAGGTCTTTTGAGTGAGAAACTTAAGACTTGGAAACTTTGGGCGGACATTTTGTAACTGTGGCTTTTGTATATTCTTTAGAAATATCAGGATAAGAATGGGTCTATGATATCCTCATTCATAGCAACATAACACATATTTCACTAATTATCATGGCGTTCATTACATTTAAAATCAAACAGGGTACATTTAGGGAAGGGGATGTTATGCGAATACATATAGAAAAATAATCCCACGAAGGGGAGTCAAAAGGTTGATGGTTTAGCTCCTCTTCTGGCGTTCTCTACTTCTTCACGGATGATGAACTTGCTGGTGAACACGTACGGCTCAGTGAACATAACTTTGGAAGATGTTGGTACAGCTCGTAAAGTGTTCATCTGCTCTTCTAGAATCGTGTCCAAACGCATCAGACAAGCCCTTGTGTCGGCTAGTTCTTGTGATGTCTCAGCTAAAACCCTCTGACTTTCCAACTCTTGAAATTTGTACTCTCTCTCCCTTTGTTGAAATTCTATCTCTATTCTGGAATTCTTGCTCCTTCTGCTGAAATTCTTGATTCCTTCGGTCCCATTCTTGCTGAATGTGGTATGCATGGATCCGAAGCCTTGTCTGTATGTCTTCAATTTCTTGACCTGTACATGGTATCAAATTCAATACACCATGCAGATCATTCTGCAACCACGTCTTGTATTCATCGACATACCCAACTTCATACCTGTTTTCGGTCATATGCAACTTCATATTGACACGTCCGACCCATTCCTTGAGGATAAACTTAGAGAAAGGTATTTTTCCGTTCTCATTGTAATCGACAACAAAAGAGCTAGTATCCCCTTGGGCGGGTATGATTTGTGTTCTACCGAATTGTCGCATCACTCTTGTCGGGTTGTAGGGCCGCAATCCTCTGATGCCAGGGAGGACTAAAAATGGATGTTTGGCCCCTTGTGCCGCTATACTCTCGGACTTGAAGTTCGGTAATATCCACTGTATGTCTCCTTCTTTCAGATCATAAAATACCCACGCCCACACATCCCTGGTGGTGTGAATTGGAAATCTGCGGACACTTAGATAAAATTCATAATTATCAAGAGGACTATCTAGCTTGGTTTAGCCATCTCCTATGGATGAACGTCTTGCCTTTTACAGAGATGCTTAATCAACAACCATTGTTGTAGAATGTTGCAACCTTGGAAAATGCAAACCAATTTTTATACAGACTTAAGGATCGATAAATGTCGGCCAAAATAATCGGGGCCAAACTACAATACTTCTTTTCTTCCGGGTTTCTACCAATTCCTCTGAACATGGCGTTCACTATCATCACAACCTGGGTGTCGATTTTCTTTCCTTCATCCTTAGGGAACACTATAGTTCCTAAAAGGCATGCAGAGAAAGCGATAGTCTGAGTATTCCTCCAGGTACTGTGATTGTGGAATTCATTCGGAAAAAGTCTGAAATAGTTTTCATGCCCCCATCTCTCAAAAAATCTCATTAGTAGTATATCATGGGTCCCGAACCAGTTTGCATTTACTAGCAATAATATGTGCTTCAATTCCTTACTAGTTGGCCTGTCCAGAAGTAGGATGTGATGATTTGGACATTTTTTTATCTGCCACATGTCCCAATAGAGTCCAGACAATTCTTAATTTCCTCTAGCGTGGGAATTACTTCGACATATCCAAACCAAAAAACCATCTTTTGATTGTCCCAAAATCGAGTGATAACCTAGATTAACGTGGCCATACCTTGAAGTCCATTATTGAAGGTAAGTGACGCAGGTGAATCAAGATTTCTATCTTTTGACAATCTTTGAGTTTGTTCCACCATATGTGGAGAATATCTGGCGCCTTGGTGACCATGTTTAAATGGAGGAATTGATTCGGCATCTACAAAAACGTACAACTAAATAATTGCTACCCCCGATACAACAATTATTTAAACACGCAATGGGTGTTGGGTCATCTTAGGCCAATGCACAATTTTTCGAGATCGGGTTTCGCTGTATCTTAGTTTGACTAAGAGTGGGTTGTATTTAAAGTGGAAAGGGTTACCCAATCGGACTACTTGGGCTAGGACAGTTAACGATCGTTGACTATCAGGTAGCCAACTACACTCGTCAGGGTGTCCCGAGAAAATTTTGGTTAACGAACAACTACGAACCCGAAGAATCTCCCTTTAGTGGAAATGAAACAAACGTCGTTTGACGGAATTGTGATATGCCATGACTGCAAAAGTTCAATAAAGCGATAAACAGATAAACAATTATATATATAGCCAAATAATTTTAGTTCTTAAGGTTAGAATCCTCTTTTTACTCCCCATCAGAGTCGCCATTTCTGTTTTACTCCGGAATTTTGAAAATTTTTGTTTTTGAAGAATTCTCGATTTTAAAGAGTCTCCACTTAATTTTTAGGAAAAATTAAAAAAATTATGTTTTCAAATAACTTAAACAGAAAAATCGTTTGAAAACATTCGAAGGGGTTCGGGGATTCCTATTAATGTTTTAGGAAGGTTTAACAGTACCTAAAACATTCCGCTAACTTACGGTCATCCAACAACTAAATTATTCTGCTATGATTGCATAATTTGAGGTAAAGTATAGTTTTAGAGTTATGAAATAAAGTAATTAATTTGATTTGCAAATTTTATTCTCTCTACTAGAATGGATTTGAAATCATTTTGAGTGGATAAAGTACTATGGCATTTGCCAAGGTTTGGATTTAATATCCTTAAGGCTAACAAATAATAAAGAAACAAAAGAATAAGCAAATAGGTAAGAGAGAGAGAGAGAGAGATATATATTGTGTCCAAATTCGGGTTTCCTGTCCGCCTTGACCGAAATTTGGACCCACCTGCTTTGGATTTGACCCATTCTGACTTTTCGGGTTCTTGACCCATTTTCTTTCTTTCGTACCTGTCCTAAACTAAACATATAATAATACAAAGTGAGTACGAAAAGTAAAAGACGATAAGGGCTTAGGCCCATTACAAAATAAAAATAAAAAATTAAAATAGAAGATCTCCTAAGCCAAACTTCTTCGACTTCTTCAATCTTTTAAACATTGGAATCTATTCGTCGGTTTCAAGGCTTGACTCGATGAATGATATTGAGCCTCTATGACTTTCTCAAAATGGAAGAAGGATGTGATTGGCGTTCAAAAACTCACCCGAAGTGACATAAAATAGAGGGACATAAATTAGCTTCCATCCATAAATAATGAAACTTACAAATAAGCTTGATCAACTCAACAAAGAATAAATCGAAGAAATCAAATAAAATGATGGCCCGGTAACCGATACATCAACAACAATTTTATTGGTTGTGTAACACATATTCATGCTTCCAAATCAAAAAATAGCCGACTGAAATCTTCTCTTAGGCATAAGTAAGTTACTAAAAAAACATTTGACAAATTCCAACACTTGAAAGCTATGGACGTTATGGCAGTAATGAATAGTATATCCGATTTGAACTTGATAACATATCTTCCCAGATAATACAACGAAACCCAAATCGTGGTTAGCTTAACTAATGGACAATCGCTACATTAAGAGAATTTTAGACTTGACTTACGAATGACGTTAAAAGACATATCTCTAGAATGCCTTGAGGAAATTTAGATAAAGAAAATTACATCTTACAAGCACAATAGCAAATGGTAGATTCTTCATAAGCTCAAAACTTTAAGCTAAATGAGGGTTTGAATAAAAGAAAGGCCCAAGCATGCCATCCTAAAGGAACAAACGTACAAAACGAGTAAATACACGGGGACTATGGCACATTTTCATGCAACTGATGATCAAGAAAAGAGTAGCATAGATTTATCCTAAGATATGTTAAAATCATCGAGACCAATATTATGCACCATTCGGAACCAAGCAACATGGACCCATAATTTTAAACGAAGTCGAACATTTAAACTTGACTTAAATAATATCTAAACAACTAGAGATGAAACCCTAGAATTAGCTGTACCGCAAGAACACCAGAAAAAAGAAGAAGATATATATATATATATATATATATATATATATATATATATATTTATTTATTTATATAAAATAAAGATAACAATAAAATAAAAATTAACTTATACTAATTTGGATTAGAACTAAAGATGTAAATTCCAAAATAGACGCAATGAAAAGCACAGGGATAAATCTTTTAATCTCTTCAGAAGCAAGTAACAAGCTATGAGGAATATTATGAAAACAGAAATAAGATGACATTTTACAGATGCGCAAATGAAAAGGACCTCGAACTCAAGAAAAAAATATCAAATGACTGATTAATAAAACTAAACGGAGAAAAAGGCCCCGACTGAAACGAGTTCTTCATTGCTATTCCAAACCAAAAGAAAAGTCCTCGACCTCTCTTATCACTATCCTCTTCTCTGTGACTAAGTTTTCCCCTTATATTTTCGCATGTGTATTTCCTAAACAATTTTTTTCTACCCTTCTTTCTAAGGCTAACTGACCTTAGAATTCTTTTCAACTATTTTTCTTTTCGATTCTCTGTAGCTCTCCACTCCAGAAATTTCTTCACCAAAAAATTCCCCCATTTTTCATAGTGAAATGATCTTATATGGGGGAAAAAGTAGGGTTTCAGAAAATGGAATTGAGGGGTAATATCGAGATTCTGACCTTAGTCCTTTCATTTGATATTGAAAAAATACTCCAGAGTTATTGGCTGGAGACCTGCGAAATCGTACACTTGCCTAACGGCCAAACAATTTGGGGCGTCCAATTTCTTAGTAAGGACGAACACACCACGAGATTTCGCCAGCTCACTCGATTCGTCGTACCAATCTGCCTAAGAAAAGCAAGAAGAAACAGAATGCATGACTGTCCTTCATTTTCCGTCTCACGTTGTAAATTCACATTGTATCCAATGGCTTTCCGTTGACGCACACTCGCATGGGATGAAAGAGGTGCGTCAGGGATCTGAAGTGGGGTTCACGCATCTGCTGCCATCTTCTTCTTTGGCAAGACGTTAGAGAGTCTGGAACGCTACCCTCTCTTGTGACCCAGATTAGGTCGGGTCAACTAATGAGTAGCTGGGTTGGAGAGCTCAAGAGGGTTGGGTGTTTGGGATGCTTTGGATTTTAAAAAGGGGGATGGATATCAATTGATAAAAGTAAATTGGGGCGACTGGGATTTGGGCTGGTAGAAAGGTGAAGAATGCCCAAAAAGTTGTCTCAAATGGGTTTAGCATTGAAATAATGGTAAAATTCAGCCCAAACAAGAACAAAATGAATCAACATAGATTAACTTAACGAGCCTTTAGTTTTGACAAGCTAAAATAATTAACTTGAATATGAATAACAAGCTGGAGATTATAAGCTATTAATTTAGTAGAAATCAATTTCAATAAAGCATTAGAAAACTAAAGAAATTTGGGACGATTTTTGAATATTTTTTAAACATAAACTAATTATATACAAAACCAATAAAATATGTATCGCTTTAAAACAATGAAAGGTTCCCAAAGTCGTTTTAAAAATGACTCGAGAAAACACTTAAATCTTATAAAATGGCTATTCCAACTGGTTTGGAAATTAAGAAACTCGCTAATTCATTTATGTCGTTGAGGGTCAAATTTGGGTGTCAACACTGGTATACAAGCAAGTAAGCTTCTTTCGAATACCAGCAATGCATCTCATTCAGTGGCTCTATTTTACCACTTTCTAATTCTTTAATAGCATGAGGACATGGTATTCCTGTCAAATCCCATGTCCTACAACTTTACTTCTTTCTAGCAAGATACACAACACCTATCCAAAATCTCCATTAGCAACAACTTTACAACCTTGTGCAATCATTCTTAAATCATGATACAGATCCACAAAATATGGATTATACTCTTCCATCCACTTCTTACCCTCTTCTTCAAGTTTTTTCAATCTTTTCATAACCTATAGATAACAATGAAATATATAACATGTACATGACATATTTAATGTATACATGTACACCTACATATTACTATCATATTAAACATTAATAGATGTTATCATGTAGTTATATAAAATAGCGGCAATACCTTAATTCTAATGTCTTCCAGCATCGTTATTATTGGTCTTGCCCTTGCTTCCAATATCCATTTGTTGAAAGAGTCAGTAAAATTATTATCACAGGAGTAGTTTTTGCAGACAGTGTAATAAAAAACCCTACACCAATGTTCTGGTGGATACCATAAAAGACCTTCGACTGCTTTTTTAGTTACAGAACCCATGGACTTTAATTGGTCTTCCATTTCCTCTCCATATGTACTCCAAGCAGACCACCAAAATATCTTCTTCATCTGTACACCACTCCAAGACTTAGGCCAATTGGCTTCTATGTGTTTTGCACACCATCTATGTTGTGCTTTTGGAAGCAAAGCACTAACAACACCAATCAAGCCGTGTAACAATAAGAAAAAAAATAGAATAGAATAACTTAAAAAGATTCAAGTGTATACAATAACTATAAATAAAAAACTATCAAACACTTGCAAAATTACCTTTTGCATATTATACATTAGTGTCAATCCTTCATCATCTGCCAACCCCAATGAGTTCCTCTATCCACTACTTCCCAAGCAAGTGGATAGAAATGATTCATTGAATCTTGAACAAGTGCAACAAAAAAAATTCCCTTGAACTTCCCTCTTAAAAAGGTTCCATCTAACCCTATAAATGGTCTCAAACCAACTCTCCCACCACTTTTCAAAGCCTGAATATAAATGTACATTCTCAAAAATTTTCGTCGTCCATGTTCCAACAAAGTCTCTTTGGATATGTTTATAATTACATTAGCACTAGGATTACTGTCCCTTAACTCTCTAGCATAACCCTCTAATTTATTGAAATCATTAACATAGCTACCATCTAGTTTCTCTAGTACAAGTCTTTTAACCCTCTTCATTTTTGAATAACCAATATTAAGCTTAAAGTTATCATCTACCATCTTTCTCATTTCAGTCACTTTGCACTTAGGATCATTTTGGACCCTATTCTTGAAGTAGTGTGCTAGAGCTTGATGAGTTGTTCTTCTATTCTTGAATCGTTCTGGACATGTATGTTTTGTTGCAAAGTCTTAATTTGAAATCCTTGCCTTTTCTTATCTTCATAAATAAGACACACAAAAGGACAACTGACAATACAGTTATATCTAACTCTAACAGAGTCACTCTTATCAACTCTAAGGGTAACCTTCATAGCAATTGAGTAGTAACTTACAACCCTTTTAGCTTCATCAAGGTTCTTAAAACTCATACCTTTTTCCAACTCTTTAAAGTTGTCAAGTTGATCATTAATTTTCTTTTCTTTTCCAACCTAAAGGATTCCAATTCTTCACTGTTGTAGACACTTTGATAAGGCTCATTTTCATCATTTTCTTCCTCACTTGATTCACCTTAAGTCGCAACATCTATTCCAGCATTCACTGTGACAATATTAGGTTCATTTTCTTCATCTTCTTCCTTACTTGATAAACCTTCAGTAGCAACATCTACTGTGACTAGGTATGGTTCATCATTGTGGCTGATGTCAATAGCTGGAACAACATCATCCCCCTTGTCTACAACAAACAATTCAAGTACACCAAACTTAATAGACAATGTTGTCTGTATTGTTCTTATGCCAGAATCCCCCTCAATCAACAAATACCTCCCAGAAGGTCCTTTGAGTAAAAGTTGTTGGACCTTACTAAAACCTATCTTTTCATGGAACTCCTCACATGTCTATATATAAAAATAAATCTGGATCATACTCCTTCAAAACATGAGTTAATTTTTTAATGTAAATAATATACTGTCTCAGTACCCACTTTCACCTATAATAGAATAATAGGTCCACCTTGTCCACCATTCTTCAAGAAAAGGACATTATGGACAAAAAAATAAGAAGAGAAAAGGGCCATATTAAATAACAACAAAATATTTTTAAAAACAGATAAATCTACCAAGAGTAAAGGAATAGGGACCACATGTTTCAAAGTAAAACTTTACATACGCAAAAATATATAATATAATACCTAAAATCTAAAAAATTGACCATTTAATAAAATATTTCATAACTAACAATAGTAAAGACATATCTAACTAACACAAATTGAAATGTATTATGAAATGAAGGGAGAAACGACGAGTAAAGATAGAAAAGACCAAACTTGAGACAACAATAAAAAAATCCTACTCAAAATCAACATTGTAACACATAACACTAACATAAATATACAACACTAAACAAATTGTTGTTTCATCATATGTAATTGTCAAAAAAGCACAGAATTCACGAAAAATTAACATAAATAGAAATCGATTCTCAAAACAAGTAACATCGATTAAAACCTAAATCCTAACTATAATTTCGAAGTACACAAGAGTTCTTACTTGAGTTCAACTCGAGATTGTGAACGAAATATCCTTTATAGATTGTGATCATGAAGAACACAGTGAATGTTGCTACTTGAGAAGAAGAAGACAATGAAGTTTCACGATGGAAGTTGTTGCATGATCTATAGATTGTGAAAATTGGAGGAATAAGGTGTTAGGGTATTTAAATTAGATGGTTTTTTAAAAAAATTTGTTCAAGTGGGGCGGGTTTAGTTAAAATGGGTGGGTAATGGGTGGGTTTAAAATTATTTTTAATAATTTAATTATAACCAATGGTTGAGTGCCACGTAGTTAAAAAATATTATTTAATATTTTTAATTTTTGTCCGTTAATGAAGGGGTAAATTTGGACCAAAGGTGGATGTGAAGGGTATTTGGGGGCCAATCAGTGGATGGAGGGTATTTGTGTACCATTTCACATACTTCGAGGGTATTTTAGGCTCTTTTCTGAAAAAATTGGTTGGCAGGTTTATAAGGGATTGAGTAGTAATTAATTAATAAATTATATAATGACTGGAGATATGTTATTGTTTAGCTTTGGTTATGTCTGTTTGAATTTGAATAACTTTTTGTTATTTCAATTAAAATGGGTTCTTGATAGGCACAATATAATTGCAATATAAAATTGTAAGTGGAGCATAATGGTTGCATGACACACAATTTACGAGGAAACTCTATCATAGGCATTAATAATTCTATGAAAATAAGAAATTATTAAATTGGGTTGTTGGAAGTGATTATAAAGGAAAATATATGTAAATATTTTTACTTTTTTATAAGTTGAGAATGTACCAGGATAGTCACCTCAACTAATTAAGCGTTTGACTAGATGGTTAAGTATAAAATAGTAAATTTATAAAAATGTCCTTACTATTGTTCTCTTATTAAAATTCAAGTTTTGCTACAATAAGATAGAAAATTAATTATTGGTGTATTATATTTTATGTGTGTTAGGTTGTGGAGCCTGAGTAATATTTGATGTACTGTCATATATTAATGTTCACGCAGTTCTGGGTAGCGCCCCTACCAAAATTTTAAGATGTACTTTTTATTCTCCATTTATTATCTGTATGAAAAAATACTCTGAATTATTAATATATATACCCACAGCTGTGGAAGTTTACTCACGGGGTGTTACCACAAAATATTGGTTTCTCTCTTTCTCTATCTAAATCTCTCATCTCTTTCTCTTGAATGTTCTTGTGTTCTTCATTCATCAAGTGTGTGTGTGTTCATTCGATCCTAACATGTGAATTATTAGAATTGGTATTGGAAAAAAAGGACTTAACCTTTGGTTTGGAACTTGGAAAATATGATAGTTGAAATGTTAGTTGACATCAAGAATTAAGAATTTGATTATAAATTTGGGTGAATTTTAAGTTGAAGGTTAAACACTTAATAATGTGGATGTTTTTAGTTCCAAAATATTATTGTGAATATATATTTGAATAGATTGTATTGGTTCGCAAGTTCAACGAAAAGAGAAGGCTCATGTCCTAGAGTGATTATTCGATTGATTAAGGCAAGTGGATTTCTAAACTCTTGTTAACCGTATGAAATTCATGTATTTTCTTGTGAGGTGTTGAGAAAGACTTGGACATTTATAGCTTATTTGTTGGTGTTGTATTCCTTGTTGTAAATTGCGCTTTGTTATCAAAATGTTATCTCGTCATTTTCATCTGAGCATGTCATTTGCATTGTAACTGAGACATGGTTGTGGTAAGAGAATGTACCATTTTGAGGGTCGTTTCATGCGCCGCGATGGATATTATATTTCGAGGGACGTATCGCCAACGTGAAGGTTACTTTTATCGAGGGTTGTGTCGTGCACCGCGATATATGCATGGACAGATATGTCCCCCATGGCTCCTAGACTAGGAGATAGCGGGTGTATATCGTTAGGTAAGACATGCATCACTATTCTTTACTTTGCATCTCATGGCATTACACATTATATTATTCATGATTTGAACACGTGTTTTGCTGATCTTGTGAGTGTTTCTCTGTCAAAGTTGTGTCTGTTTAATATTGTGTTGTTATTGAGAATATGTAAATTGATATAGTGTGGTTATTGAGTTTTGTATTTTGTAAACTGTGAGTTGTTTGTATTTTGGAGGTTAAATTAGTGTGTAAGGAGTACCCGTATTTTGTTCACTTAACTTGTGTTTAGAGGTTTGCTTGTTAGGTACCCCGTGGTTTGGTACTCACCCCTTGATTCTACAAATTTTTGTAGGTTACGAGCTTGGATCTTCGTGATACCTCCCATTCTTTTCATTTTTGAGGCATCTAGTGGAGGATTGTGATGTAGTTGCTTGTTATCTCAGTAATTTTCCAGCTCACGTTTATGATATTGTTTTTACTTGAAAGAAAACTTCATTTAAGACTTCTGTTTTATTTCAATTTTAATACTTACATTACAGGCTTATGCATGTGACAACTTGGTTTTGGCGATTGAATTAAGACGACTTGTTTCCATAATAGAAATTGTTGTTGGATTGTTATTTACTTCCGCACTTTGTTAGATATTGAGTTTTAGGCTTACTTATCTTGGTGGTATAAGACGAGTGACATCATGTCCAATTTTGGGTCGTGACACACTTTTTCTTGTTTTTCAGCAAAAAATCCGTCCTCGACTAAGTCACCTATCATTGACTACTTTTTTTGTTTATGCTATTTTCTAGGTCTTTCATATAGACTATTTCTTGTTTTCATCAAATCACATGTCCTCGACTAAATCACTTGTCGTTGACTACTTTTTTTTCTTCTTTCTACTCTCTTCTAGGTCTTTCCAGTTCTCCATTCTCATTTTTCCATGTCCCTGTTATCTTCACTCTATTGGAATTCTGACCCCAAATTTACCTAAAGAATATGTATATTCGATATTTTCCTTTGCATATTAGAGAAATTACATTATGTAAAGTAAATAAAAGAATGACAGAATATATTATCGCGAAAAACCCCCAACTCATAAAGGGTAAAAATCACGAACTACAATTCTGTAAGATTTAACTCCACTTCATAAACTCTGAGCCTAAACCAAAAATTACAAACCTATGTAACCTAAGGAATTATAAACTCTAATTCCTAACTAATACTCACCTAGGTAAGACATAAAGAGACCGCACATACAACATCTTCAATACCCACCTAAGTGATCCTTAAGACTACTAAATATAAGCATACTTCATTTCATTTAGCAAGTCAACATCTATTACTAAAGGTACTAGAGGAAACATACATAGAATCAAGAGCTTCACATAAAGACCATCCTCCAAGATAGCCCCCAAGTTACACTTTGTGCAATGTGAAAGTAGAATCTCATATTACTAATTCCACTTAATGCCCCTTAGGAATCACCCTAGAGTAGTCACATCACATTCATCATTTACATAACTTCATAAAAAGTAGACAAAATATCAACATGTTTCAATAACATCAGAAATAAACTCAACTTACTTCATTAACATCACGTACTAACCCATCATACATTTTCATATATGAACACACAAAGACATTTTCTATATGTCTACTTGTGCAAAGGATATATAGCCTCCCATTCCACCACCTACCCTAAGTAGTACACCATTAAGAAGACCTAGTTCATTTACATTCATTTGTTGGGGGATAGATTTAACTGATATTGACCATGAGAGCTGGGCATGGAATCTCGGTATTAACCCCTACAAGACGAGGGATCTCCACTTGCCTACGGTAGGGTCATTTTCATAGCCTTTACATGGATATCAAATAGCTAAACCTATGCGGGTGCATAGTTAGGGGATAAGGAGATTGCTTATAAGTAACTCATCTCAACTCACGAAGAGTACTCTTTAATAGGTAGAGTTGATACAACATCTCTATTCACGAGGAGGATCCACCCCTTCTTCAAATCCTCTCGGTGCTAAGCATAACGCCCCGCGGAGTTCTATACATTCATTAGCTTAGGATAAGGGATTACCAAGTACTACATCGCAACTCACGAAATGTACTAATCTCTAGAGGTTACTTTAGAATACTACATCTCAAGTCATAAAGAGTATCCAACATACAATCTTTCTTTGGAAAACTCTTGGGAATAGGGAGGTTCCTACTAAACACTTCATCTCAACTCACGAAGAATGTCCTTCCCAAAATCCCCCTACTTCATTCACTAGAGTTCTTAGGAATAGTATGGTTGGTGTTAGAATCTACATCTCTACTCACGAATGATGTCTACCTTAGAATCCCCCATTTTCATTACTTAACTTTATTCATTCATTCGAAGTGTGTGTGTGAAGATATGTGAGAACACTCTTCACATAACCACCATATAAAGGACATTGACTTCTACACATAATCATGCTACAATAATCATAATTCACACACTATAATGCTTCACATTCATGTTATACTTCATTTTTAGAAAATTGACTTCTACACATAATCATGATACAATAATCATAATTCACACACTATCATGCTTCACGTTCATGTTATACCTTATTTAGACAGCGCATCTTAAAGACACATTGACAAATTCACAATACAACTTGTTGACACCCAATTTTGGACCTCCGTAACATGACTTAATCATCGAGCTTCTTAATTCTAAATGATTTTAAATTATTTGATTTTATAAAGTTTAAAATATTTGTAAGTTATTTTGGATTAATCTCATCACTATTATAATTTTAAGATAATATATATGATTTGCATAATTATGTATATGATTAGTATATTTTATGATTACTCGAAAATCATCTCGAAAGATTTTACTTTGTTTAAATATTTTACTAGCTAGTTTACTTTTATAATAGTTTGCATTTTCATTCTAATTTTATTTTTTTCGCTATTTTTATTTTATAATCAAGTCAATTTTTTTATTTTGTTAAAATTAAGATACTTATTGATTAATTTATTTATAGCCAAATATCTCAACCAAATTGATTTTGGGCCTTTTCTTGATACCTAAAAAAAACCCAACACAATTCCCTTTATTTCCAGCAGCCCAATCAAATATTCCCCCAGCCCACTTTCAATTTAAAAAAGACCCAGCCCAACCCTATTCTAGGAAACACAACACAAACTTTACGCATAACAATCCCAAATGCATACAGCCCCACCCGATACCTGCACTTGTTTGTCCTCCAAAAAATCTACCGAGACTACGGGAAATCGAAAGTCCAGCAGTGACTCAGCCCAATCGTGCGTCGTTCTCTTCTCCCGCTCGTAAAATCAGACGGATACCATTCTCATTCCGTTGAGAAACGTACGAATTCTAGCTGGTAGCAATCTCATATCTGAAGAAAGGAATTGAAAAAATATTGAATTTTTGAATTGGTGCTGATTACCCTCCATTTTCCCAGAAAATCTCCTCTATTTAAGCCCTCGTCTTGCCTTAAATTTTTGTTACTGTCTCATGTTCTTAGTGATATTTTAGTTCATGTTTGTTTTGGTTCTAACTGATTAGGTTTAGCTATGTTGATCACATTCTAGCGTGTCTTTCTCGACTTTGACTATTTGATTGTAACTTGTCTTTGTCCTTTTTGTTTTTGGGTAGATACTGACTTTCCTTGGCCTAGCAAATTTATTTATTAAAATTACTTTTCAATAAATAGCACAGTAGTTTAGTCTTCTAAGCTAGTTTGAACTCTAATTTTCTAATTGTTAGTTGGCATTAAGTTCTCTTGCTTACTTCGTTATTCAATTACTAGTCCCGAAGATTTGTTGTTGTAAAGAAGTTTTTTTTTGTGTGTTATTAATGTATCTAATATATTTTCAAGATTAGTAAGATATTTTCATCATTGTTTAAATTGGTAGCTATTTCCTCTTCTTCTTCTTGCATTCAAGGGAGGTGTTAATGTTATGGGATAGATTTTGAATAGATTTATAGTTGGTGCAAGTCCTTTGGGATGATTAAGATTACTGAAGTTTTAGTCCAAAAAGCTCTAGAAATTATGTATGTTTATATTCTATTCCCGAGTTACCGTCAAGTAGGATTCTTGAGTATTGTATTTAAATACGAGAATTTGTAGTTGTTGTGATTTGAGTTCATGTTAATGTCAGTCCAATCTCTTTATCAGTGAATCCATTTCTATTTCAATTAGTTGTTTCCCTTACTTTATATGTGTGGAATATGAGGTCTAACTAATATATGGGAAGTCTCTTTCTTTATTTTGTCTAATTGATAGATAATTATAGTTAAATATTTTGTATAATGTCACCAGCTTGTCCTAAGGACCCGTTTGGTAGGCGGTATTAGGTAGAATAATCCATGAAGCTCCGCTCATCTTTCTCTTGTAATCTGCCCCAACAAAGGTAAACATCTCTTCTTAGCTTTGTTTTTTGTTGGATTCATAGTTGTTCTATACTTTCCGTTTAAGTGTTCTTAGTGATATTTTATTTATTCTAAAATTTATGTTTTTGTCTCATTTCTTAGTGATTTTTTAGTTCATGTTTAGTTTTGGTGCTAGCTGATTAGTTTTAGCTATGTTGGTCACATTCTAGCATGTCTTTCTCGACTTTGAATTTTGGATTGTAACTTGTCTTTGGCTTTTTTGTTTTTGGGTAGAGACCGACTTTCCTTGTCCTAGAAAGTTTATTTATAAAAATTGATTTTCAATAAATAGCATAGTGTTTTATTCTTCTACGCTGGTTTGAACTCTAATTTTTTGACTGTTAGTTGACATTAAGTTCTCTTGCTTACTTTGTTATTCAATTACTAGTCCGAAGATTTGTTGTTGTGAAGAAGTTTTTTTTTGGTGTTAGTAGTGTATCTAAAATGTTTTCAAGATTAGTAAGATATATTCATCATTGTTTAAATTGGTAGCTACGTCCTCTTCTTGTTCTTTAATTCAAGGGAGGTGTTAATGTGTTTGGAAAGATTTTGACTAGTTTTATAGTTGGTGCAAGTCCTATGGGATGATTAAGCTGACTAAAGTTTTAGTCCAAAAAGCTCTAGAAATTAGCTATGATTATATTCTATTCCTGAGTTACCGTCTGGTAGGATTCTTGAGTAATTGTATTTAAATACGAGAATTTGTAGTTGATGTGATTTGAGTTCATGTTAATGTCAGTCAAATCTCTTTAACAGTGAATCCATTTCTATTTGAATAAGTTCTTTTCCTTACTTCATATGTGTGGAATATGAGGTCTAACTAATATGTGGGAAGTCTCTTTCTTTATTTTGTCTAATTGATTGATATTTATAGTTAAATATTTGGTATAATTTCAGCAGCTTGTAGCATGTCACTTAGAGTTTTGAGTTACTTTTTTTGCTTAGTGATATCTCTACTGTGTTAATAGATTGTCTCGTGTTTATGTTAACTATGATCCTAGTGCTGTTGTTAATCTCTATTTTTTTTCTTGTGCATGAGCGCTCTATTGTCTCGAGCTTGTCTTAAATGTGCAGTTTTTTGTAGATTCTTTTTCAAAGTCTAAGGTCATTCATGTGTGTGCCTTAGCGACTTAAGTATGAGTTTATTGCTGAAAAATGGACCTTTGTTCAAGTTCTGTCTAAGTGCTAAATTTGTTAGTGTTGAATTGTATTATTTTATTTTATTTGTTTTTTTAAAAAAGGAGTAGTATGTGAGACTTGCCTATCATGTTTATTTTTTATTAAAGGAGTATTATGTGAGACTTGGATATCATGTTTATTTTTAAGCTTGTTACATTTCCTTACCATCTTATGAATATGCTAGTAATGTCCGTAGGTTTTTTGTTGGCTCACCTTTTACTTAATTCTCATAAAAAATATTGTTCATCATAATATTTTATGTAGTTAAGTGAAGTTTGATTTTGATCACTTTAGTACATATAGCTAACTACCATGTTAATTAATTTTGTTGGAACGATCATCATGTTCTTTAGTCATTTTTAGCGGCCTTATATGATTTCCTTTAATTATGTTATAAGAATATATGTCTCATTTCTTCCTTTTGCGTAATTTAGTATGTTCTTTTCTTACTGTCCGTTTTGGTTAGGTCGTATGTTAATGTTCCTTTCCCTATTTATGCATGTAAAAACCGTCTGAGTTCGCCATGAACTCTTGCCTCCCCTCTTGCATTTTGAGAGATCCGTAAATTCTCAAATTCTCCATCAAATCTCCCAACCTTAAAATCGACGAACAGATCCCCCAAAATTAGAGGATATGAAGTCAATTGAAGAGTTGAAGTCCTGTGGCCAAAAGCAAGTTATTCTTTTGTTTAGTGTTGTACTTTTTAAAATTGGGCTTAATCCCTTGTCATCTTTGTATTATTTTGCTAGAACTTAGGACAGGTACAAAATTTTAATAGGTCAAAAACCTAAAGCGAAATGGGTTCAAATACCGGTCTAGGCGGACAGAAAATCAGATTTGGACCCAACTCTCTTTCTCTCTCTCTCTCTCTCTCTCTACTTTATCTTTTACTTGCTGATTGATACTTATTATTAGTTTTAAGATTAGAAAAATTTAAATCCCCCATAAGACGTCACTTTGTTTTAGCGACTCCACTAAATCAAATAAGTAAATATGCTTAAAATAAATTTTATAAATTATAATTCACTTAGATAGAAAAATTAATACTTCCTTTTTTCAAACAACTTCAAATAATTTTTATCTCAAAAATTAAGTTAGAATATTTTTAGTCAAATAAGTTAGTTGTCGGATAAACGCGATTAAGCAAATATTTTAAGTGTCGTAAAAATCTTTCTAAAATATAAATAAAAATCTCCGAACCCCCTTTTAAGTTTTCAAAACGATTTTCTGTTTAAATCGTTAGAAAACAAAAGTTTTCTTGATTTTCCTTTAAAATTTAAGTGGCGACTCTTAAAAAATCGAAAACCTAAAAAAAAGTTACTTTTCGAAAATGAATTAAAACACAACTCATGCTTATACATTATAAAATCTCAATGTCTTCAATGACATAATGACAATACACACACAAAAGATCAATTCAACAAGAACTAAGAAAGATAGATCAACTTATCCTTCATGCTAGCCTTTGCAACCTTTTCTCAGTTCTCCATAAAATCATCATAATAAAGCACAAAGGTAGTAGGTAATTCAGAATACGACATAAGAAAGACTTCTTTAGCATTATCTAATCATATATATTAAACACAATTCATAAGTTAAAAACTGATAATTTTCATATTCATGGGTTCGTTGAGTTTTTGATCGTAAAATCATTAACTAACATTGAAAAATATCATATTTCATTCATTAAAATATTTTTATGCAAGAACCCATAGTTAGAATTCAAAATATAAGAATTTAGGAATTTGATACCCTTTTTGAAAAGTCTTTGGATTTGCTCCTTGCATGGGAGAAGAGTGAAGGATGAACTAACATACTTTCTATGAAGAAACCCATGAGATTTGGTGAAGAAATCACCCATAACCTTCAGTCCAATCTGTACAACTTCAATGGGGTTTTGAGCGAGTTTTTCTTGGGTGGGAGGTTTTGATTTTGCAAATTGAAGACTAAATTACGTTCTAGGAGTATAAACTAACTTAAAATACCTAAAAACCGTAAAAAAATTGTCGACACCTTTAAAAACACTTGGGATGAATTTACCAAAACACCCCAAGCATGGCCGAATTCAAAATAACTTTTGCAGACTTCCAAACGACGGACCCATCAAATGGGCGTCGTTTGAACGACTATTGAAACAAACACAAAAACAACCAACTAATACTTATATTAATTACTGATCAATTTACAACGATTAAGATTACAGAGAGATAGAGAACTGCAAGGAAATAAGAAGAAACAGAGAAGAGATGAGAAGATAATTACAGAAGAAAATAGAGACGAGAAATAGGGATACAATGCAACAACGATACTCTAAACTAAATACGCCTAGAGATAATAGATTTACATACGGTACTTGCTATACCACTTGTCGCATATTTAGCGCGCACTTTACCCTCACATTCTGTTAGACAAAGTCAAAAAATCTTTTAGATGGTATTTTCACATGATTACTCCTTCAAGGCTGAATAAAATTATCTTCCGATTTAGCCTCATTGTCCTTCGCGTCATCACTCTGGTTTTCCTCCATGTCATCACTCTGTTTCATAATGAAGACCCATCCTGCTGGGCGTCATTTGGTTCAGAGAGTCATTTCTTGGGGACTTATCTCCCATAAATAAGTGTGTATCTGTGCCCCCAAATGATGGGGCGTCATTCAATCTTGCCCGTCGACTAGGGTCGCCATTTGGGCAGTGCTTGACAACTTTTTGCCAAGCCTTGGGTCCTCCTCAAGGACCCTTAGTGTGTCCCATGGGGAGTCGTACCCGGACGTCAAATCCAAAACATTATAGTCTAGGTCTTAGGATCCTCTCCTATCAAATAGAAGCCCAAAAAAAACATAAAACATGAAATGACACACAAAAACACACACAAGCACATAGACGTCTATTCGTTGAACATCTTGGTCGTCCCTTGATGTTTGAATTCTAAACTTATCACACTGACCTTATTACCTCAAATGCTAAAATTTATTATTTTAATACACTAGTAACTCAGGAAACACATGCAAAGCTCTAGTTTGACCTATTTCACCTTGAGGGTCATTACAAATTTATTATGCGATTTTATAATTTTTTATTTATTTGATAATATTAAATAAATAATTAGTCTATTTTAATAGTTTTAGAACTTATTAGATTTTCATTTTTATAAGAAAATATACAACACCAAAATTTCATATCATATGTCCATACTGATGTTGTAATATACCACAAATACAACAAATTATAGTTGAAATAAAATGAACAAAAATGTATAAACAAATATTTAGGTTGAGGCACAAATATCTCGCTATCTTTAAGGAGATTCAATCCCACTGCGGCATAATCTACAATGGTCACACAGTATAACTCTTGATTTTTCCCCTCCAGGATAATATAACCCAACAACAATGTAACTCAAACAACTCTAGATTAGTTGAAGAGTCCAAACCTCCACAAGAGAACATCTTGCTTCAACATATAATAATCTCTTTAGTATAGTGAATATAGTTGAAGACTTTGAACATTTTCTATGTCTCAACTCTCTCTTTCACTACACAAACCTAAATATGATATGACTCATCTTTTTCACTCTATATTTTCTTCTACTTCTCTTGTTTCTTCTTGTATCACAACACAAATGAAGACTACACTATTTATAGGTGATGATTACTTCCTTGCAATGAATAGGAGATAGTGGATAGTAAATTTGTCAAATGAATGACTCAAATGTTACATAATTTACAACACATAAATATAGAATAATGGATGAAATGAAGAGTTGGTGGTTACATAAGTTAGTAAAAACTAATGATAACTTTCTTCCACAATTGATTAGAGTAAAGAGGCACAAATGTAATATATATCAATAGACATAACATGATATATAGTGTGACATATAATATAAATTTTTATTAATATTAAAATGTAACACCAACAATCCCGCTCTCATTTTATTATTAAGATAAGAGAGTTTTTCATTAGTTAGTTGAAGGTAGACTATTATGCATAATGAAGGTGTGCTATGCTTTGAACCTTCACTTAGTAAACAATAACCTTTACTCAAGAGTCAGTAGTGGTCTCATATTTGAACTATGACTGCTTAACGGAAATAAAAAATTACTGCTTGCACACAATAATCAATGTGTTGACATAAGGATTAATAGCCAACACGTTACGACATTGTGTTATCCCGGTTTCATGAGTGTTTCTGAGAATAATCCTATTGTCATAGAAAGTGACCTACTTTCATATTCACATAAGTGAAATCTGTCAAGGATGCTCCTATAATTTTACACCCCACTCATACGAGATACAGAGTTTCATTAAGAGTTTAAATTAACAGTAATGCATCTCACAACAAGTAATCATATGATTTGTTCTTTGCATTGAACCTGTTTATAAGATATATAGTTCCAAAGTTGTGTTTCCTCATATATGACTCAGAATTTATGAGTTTCAATTTTCATCCCTCCATGTGCTTCAGACTCTTTATCTTGCTACGGCCTTGGTTCATGAATCAGCAATATTATCACAAGTTTTAACACAATTGACATTGATGGTATACAACGGATCAATATGATCTCACAATATTATGTTTTTCTCATCATGAGTCTAAATTTATCGTTATAATAACGATTTTGTATTCAACCACTATATTGGTGCTTTCACATTTGATCAAAATTAGAAAAATTATGTTCTCAAAATAAAGTATTTCAATTCACTTTTTTACTAGTTGAAGTTTAATTTATTTATTGTTTTTACTTCAACCTTCATAATAGAGATAACAAAAATTTGTTTGCTTTTCTCATCCCACTAAATAACACCAATTTTTTTTTCTCATCTAGTTTGCTGCAAACAAAATATCAAGACAAGTTGTTAGTCACAACTCATATTTTTATTAGACTAGCAAACTTCATTTTTTTTTACTTACCACAACTTTCTTACACAATTGAATCAAAAAGAGTTGCATGACTCACACAACCAACAAAATCTCATTTTATAATTTTTTCCATATTATGTGACTTGACAAGGAAAATTTCATCACATGTTTTATGGGTTTTTTTTAATTTCAAGAATGAAATTTATCTCAACATAACATTTCATGTTAAATGACTACTCAAAATGGTTTCATAATTTATTTAAAACTCTCATGTTAGATCTAAAAATCATCACATTATAGCCAAATAATAACTTGTGACTTATTCCATAATTAATATATATGCACTTGTAACACTCTTTTAGAGTATTTTTTCAAAGATGCAAAAATCACAATTTCACAATGATTTTTTTATTTCCTGAACCCCCAGTATTTCAAGAATTGAAACATCATTTTTAAATGAAATTAAAAGTTGATTCATTTTATTCCTTAAAATAGTAGGTAAATTATTTTTTTTTACCTTTTCTCCATTTTTGAGCAAGTACAAAAATACATACGGCATACATCTTCTCTTCCATCTCTTGAAGAGAGTGACGTTTGAGCGGAATGATGATGTAATGCCCCGTTTCAAAAATAGACCAAAAACAAGCTTTTATAGAAATATGTGTAGGTGCAACAAATGGTGTCCATCGACGGACCGTAGCCTGACCCATGGTCCATCCTGTACATCGGTCAATGGGGTCAGAAACCCCCAAAATCTAAGCCCGAGAAAAATTGGTTAAGTCCTGATCAATGGACGGACCTACGGTCTGTTGGTCAGACTACGATCCGTAGTTTGTGACCAACTATTGGCAACACATTCATCCACTCTCTGATATGAACCATGGTTGACCAGCACGGACTGTCATTCGATCTACGATCCGTAGGTTTGAACGTAGATGGTAATTAGTAGACAGTTTAGGGGGGAATATAGTTGGGTCAACTTCAATTGATCATATCTCTTAGAACAAAATAAATTAGGCCTCCCATGACATATCCACAGATAAATAATTGAATTATCTTCCCATATCCACCAACCTTGCTAAAATCAGACATCCGAGTAAAAAGTTATGCCCGTTTTTACTAAAGGCCTGTCGAATAGACCCAAATGACGGACCTTCGATGGAATGATGGACTGTCTGTCCAGGTTGTTGTTTGTTCTGACAATAATTAACTCAAGGGTCTTTTGGTTTTTTCCCAATTCGTTTAACCAGCAAGATACGTCATTTCGACCAAAAATCATCATATTTTGGTCAGTTTAAGCCTAGAAACATAACTAGAACTTACCTAAGTCAAATCATTGATCAAAAGCTTAGAAGATTAGAAGCAAGAAATGAGAAAAAGGTCAAGAACCCTAGTTAAGAACTCTACAAGGTTCCAGCATCTCTAGCCCCGAAATTTAAAAATTTCTCAGTAAATTTCATCACCAGGTATGTGAGATTTCACAAGTTGTTCCTATAACCCTTTGGGTACCTATTTTTCAGTCAATTCTTGATTCTCTTATCATGATTAAACCTAGGGTTTCTAGAACTTCGATAAAACTTCATGTAGATGTGTTCACTGATCATATGAGCTTTCAGTATGTTTTCACCCAGAAAGAGTTGAATCTTCGCCAGAGGAGATGGCTTGAGTTCCTTATGGATTATGATACTAGTGTGCTTTATCTTCCTTGTAAGGCAAATGTAGTAGCAGATGCTCTTAGAAGATTATCTATGGGTAGTGCAGCCCATGTTGAGGAAGAAAGGAAGGAGATAGCAAATGATGTTCACAGGCTTGCTCTCATTGGAGTTCACCTTAGGAGCATATTAGACAATGATGTAATAGTTCAGAATAAGGCAGAATATTCTTTGGTAGTGGAGGTTAAGGTAAAGTAATAAAGTGATCCATTCTTGCTTGAACTTAAGGTTGCATTCCACAATCAGAAAGTGAAGGTTTTCTCCCAACGGGAATATGGTGTACTTCTCTACCAGGGTACATTATGTGTTCCTTATGTGGGCGAGTTGAGACAGCACATTCTTGCAGAAGCCCATAACTCCAGGTATTCTATTCATCCTGGTTCCACTAAGATTTATCACAATCTGTAGGAAGTCTATTGGTAAAATGGCATGAACAAGGATATAGAAGACTATGTGAGTAAGTGCCTCAATTGGCAGCAACTCAAGGTAGAATATTAGAAACTAAGAGGTATGACTCAAAAGATCGATATTCCTACTTCGAAGTGGAAAGTGATTAATATGGATTTCATCACAGGGTTACCTAGTACTTGAAGAGAGCATGACTCCATTTGGATGATAATTGACAGGATCGCTAAGTCTTCTCGCTTCTTAGCGGTCAAGACTACAGATTCGGTAGAGGATTATGCAAATCTTTACATTAACGAAATTGTGAGGTTGCATAGGGTTCCTTTCTATATCATATAAGATAGAGGTCCTCAGTTTACCTCTCATTTCTGGAAGTCATTTCAGAAGGGTCTTGGTACTCAGGTTAACCTTAGTAGAACATTTCATCCACAGACAAATGGACAGGCAGAGGCTACCATTCAGACGCTAGAGGATATGTTGAGAGCTAGTGTGATAGATTTCAAAGGTAGTTGGGATGATCACCTTCCTCTAATTGAGTTTGCCTACAACAATAGCTACCATTCCAGCATTCAGATGGCCTTTTATGAGGCTTTGTATGGGCGTAGATGTAGATCTCCAGTTGGTTGGTTTGAAGTAGGTGAAACAGCTTTGATAGGGCTTGATTTAGTCGTTTATGCTATGGAGAAAGTCCAACTCATTAGAGATAGGCTTAAGACAACCCAGAGTCTTCAGAAATCTTACGTAGATGTAAGGAGAAGGGAACTAGAGATCCAAGTTGATGAGAGTGCACACTCTATTTATGTCAAATGGATAAAAGATGATTTTATAATATCAGTTCAAGATTGTAGTTTTTCAGGGTAGTAGAACCAAAGGCGGAGCTAAAAAATTTGTCAAGGGTGTTCAGAATTGGAAGAGAAAACTTTTTTAGCTACTGGGCGTGCAATATATTTATTACCAGAATGGGGGTTGAAATGAAATTACATATTCATTTCCCAATTTTTTCTTTAAACATAAAAATGGTTGTTGTACAATTTCCTCAACAAGAATCAAACCGCAGACAATTGGCACTGAACTAAACCCACTTACCAACGGACTATCAACCTCCACTGTTATTTAGTGTGTGCATTTATTTATATAACTAAATAACACAGAGTATATTGCCAAATATAGGAAACTTTGTATCAAGCAAAGAGCATATGAAAGCTTATATGATTCCACCAACAAAATATCAGAAAGATAAAATTGTTCGACATTGTTAGGATTAAAGGGAAACCTTGTTGTTGCTTTATATTCTTCTTCAAAGTTCAAGAAGAATATGAAGCACCAACAAAGCTTCCTTTCAATCCTGATAATATCACATGATTTTACATACCTAACATTTTGTTAGTGAAATCAGATGAGCATTCATGTGTTCTTTCCTTGATAAGATGCTTCCCAAACTTGAAATATTTATATATGAATGTTTGTACGGTTTTATCTCTCTTTTTTTTTCTTATAGGGGCTATTTTCCGTACTTTTTTGGTTTCTCAATGATTTGAGAGTTGACTTTGTGTTATATCTTTTTAGGTTTACGATGAAAATGGTATATAGTGATACTGAAAAAACACTTGAACTTGACAGTTTATAGAACACGACTTTTGATCACCTCTAGTAAGTTAACAAGAAAATTTTATATTGAACTCTCGGCTTACGTAGTGATCGGATCGGAAGAACTCTTTTCAACCACCCGAAGAATGTCTGAGGTGGAGTATATCTTTGTTATCCAACTCCCCGGCGTTTAAGAGAATGCTAATAGATCGATAGTTTCTTGATCAAGAACTTCTTGACACAATATTACAATTTTTCATTGAGATATCAAATTTTTTTGTGTGCATCACCTAAACCATAAATTATCTATATAGATTTAAGCTGATCTCAATCTTTTGCTTAGAAGTTTAAACTCAAAAGGGAGAAAGAAGTATTAATTAAGTATTATTTATAAATGTAATGACCTGGACCCAGAAGGTAAGGTTTGGAAATTTTTTACAAACTTACCGTTTGATACATCTAGGTAGTTTCCAAGAGTCACTTTTGATCACTTTGTGAAGTTGGATTCGAAATTTTTGAGCTATTTGTTAATTAGGATTCTTTAATTAACGGTGTTTTAAAATAACTAATTTTAGTTAGTAGCTAAGGTCTAAGGGCATACTTTATTTAAAAATCCAATACTATTTTGCACAAAGATATTAAAATAAATAAATAAGGTTAAACAATTATTTACAAAATTAATTAAGAAGCAAGAAGAGTATAGTGAGAAAAATATTTGTGCGACACCTACAAGAGGAAAACGACCTCTTGGTAAGCCAATCTTCACGATTTATGCCTTCTTATCTTATCTCGGCAAATCATTAACATTTTATATGCGCGGAAATAAGATAAGAAGTCATATATCGTGAAGATTTTCTTACTGGGAGGTCGTTTTCCTCTGGTCAGTGCTGCATAAATATTTTTCTCACTATGATCCTCTCGCTTCTTATGTAATTTTGTACATAATTATTTAACCGTATTTATTTATTTTAATATATCTGTGCCAAATAGTATTGGATTTTTAAATAAAGTATGTACTTAGCCATTATCTACTAGCTAAAATTAATTATTTTAGAACACCCGTTAATTAAACAATCGTAATTAACAAATATCTCAAAAATTTCAAACTCAACTACACAAATTGATCAAAACTTACTCTAGGAAACTACCTAGATGTATAAAATGTTAATTTTGTTAAAATTTCCAAAAATGACTTTCTTGGTCATTATATTATCCACCACTAAAATCCATGTTCATCCTCGAACATAAGGAATGAGAAGGAAGATAAACAACAATATCAAAGCTCAGTTATGACCTACCAATAGGTGTTCTTCTTTCCAAGTGAGCTCCTCCTTAAGAACGTTTCATCAAGATTAGATACTAAGAACTGAACTTGAGAATAAAACTTTTATCAACCCACAAAATAATCCCTTAATTCGATCACCGTGGACTATAACGTAATCACCATGATAATCTTTTTATTTTTTTCACATAACCACAATCAAATTCTGAATCAATACCACCTACCACCAGAAGTGAAATTGAACTATCCACCACACACTCATAACTCACAAATCATGATAGAGTTTATTAAGATTCCCTTCCACAATACACTCTTTTCACGAGTTTAAGTTATAAAAATTTCATCTTTAGATATTGAGTACTCATTAACGGAAAATCAAAATTACCTAACCCAGAGAGGGAAATGATCAACTAAACACCCAAAAACCGATACACTCAAAATGTAGAACCACTAAAAACACTCTTAGACAATGATAACTCTTCATAGCTCTTATATAAGTTCTCATAAGCAACGTCGTGCATGTAGAATAACTAGTATACTTTAACTATCCCAAACAATACAAAATCTTCCATAACTGAAATGAACAAGTCTAAACAAGGATGCCACCCTACGAGAAAAATCACATGATCGGTACACCTGATTCACCATTAGGAATTTACCCATAGAAGAAAAAATATATATGAACGTAGAAAGTAAATAATACTCTAAACCATGTCAAGAATGAAGTAGTTGGTCACATAAGAATATACAGAAGTAAGGTTGAATAACAAAATATACTCCTTCCATAGGGCCCATATAAATAAAATTTCATTCATCTGACTCCATCTCTCAATTTTTAGCCACTCACAATCAACCAGTCTGATCCCCATCACAACATTACAAGCACTCAATGCATCAAGCCCCACATACTCCTCCCAGTACTCAATTGAAGCTAACACTTTTAATACCAACAAACATCATAACTACACGAACCATTTACCTTACTCTCAAACTGTCACTAGTATCAAAGTTTCCTTATAAAACACATTGTAGCCTTAAAAAATAATAAAAATATGGTTCACTCTTTCCATTTAAGCATTACATAACATATATGAGTCACACCTAATATTTATAGCACTACTTCCTAAATCTAAAGTACTTTACCATCGAGTTAAAACAATTAAATCACACTCAATATCAACTCCACGTAAACTTTCAGATACCAAATTTCAAGTAAAATTAAAAACCATCATATACTTCATACTAACACTTGAGAAATTCTTCTTCACTCCAATAATTTGGTTATACTATAAGCTCATAACCTCTACTCACTATCAAAAGCCTCTGTAACACATCATAACAGTCTGGAAAGTATTTCAATTTCTTCGAAATCCTCATTAATCATGTAAAACTATAGGTCCACACCGTCAATCATCAATAAGTTACCTATCATAATTTGAATAACCTAGCTTGACATAACGATATAGAATCTTCCACATATCTTTCCTTGTAATCCAAAAAAAGACTCGATCTTTAGAAAAGTCGATAAATATCTAGTAAGTTTGTACTGAACTAGTTCACATCCCACAGTCATATCTAAACTCATAGACAAAAGTCCAAAAAATCCTACAACTACAAATCAAGGAATTATACGAGAGGTTTTATTCCTTCATCTTTTTTAAATTCTTTTCATAATACAATTTCAAATACCTTGAACCCTTCAATATACTACACTCTTGTTTCTTTCATTGACTCACTAACCAATCTTATCATTTGATGGATAAAGCGGAAAGAATTGGAGAAACAACAATTTTTATGAGTTACCTTGTGAACACCTGTACAACTTATTATAAAACAACTATGAGAAAACAGTAATTAATCACTTCACATCTGAAAAGACAAGAAAAATAGATTTTAATAAAGGCTGAACTCTTAAACAAAACTCTAAACTTGTTGCATTTTTTCCTTCAAGAACCTCAACTACTCCATTTTCCTTTTGAATCCATAATTTGTTCATTTTAGACTCTATTGGCTGATTTTGATCGGCTTGTTTTAATTGAAAATGTCTTCAATTTCGTATTATATGATTTTGATTGAAGAAATGAAGAGTAACTTTGTGTTAGTCTCATTTGTTTTATAATTTGTTCAAATAATTTGAAGTAAAACAAAATTATTGTCGAACAGTTTCACAAACAGTTGAACTGAGGAGTTCTGGAACAACATGTGTATCTCCTACCAATACCCCTTACGAAATTTTATTCCACTATCAATAGACAGTGTTTAAAAGGAACAAATTATGGATGAGACAATGATTCAATAGGAAAATAGCATATATTAGGTACTTGAGGGGAAAAATCCAACAAGTTTAGGGATCTTTTTATGTGTTTGACCTTAAATATATATATAGTAAATGATTATTAGTTTTTTGAAAATAAATAAAAGAATAATAAGTCCCCTATTTAAGGTTTGACTTTTAGGCCCCCAATTTTGTTGAGTTGGCCCGGAGTCCATCTACTACACCACCAATCGTCATATCTACGTCTAGGATATGATAACTCATAACATCATGTTAACTTCTTATAATTATTTTTTCTGTTCTTATGAACTTTCGTAAGTAATTAATTTGTATTTTTACTCCTCTCATAGTCGAAAAAACCTTTTACTCTTCTTATTGTAAAATTTCCAAAGTGGCTAAAGTCTTAATTCAATTGGATAAATGGCAATTTCCGTCCATAAATTGCCATTTATATTAGTTACTAATAAATATAATTTTTAAAAAAATTTAAAAATCACATTTTGCAAAATAATATCCCGTTATTCATCAATTGGACTATTATTAACATTATGCTTCCTTTTTAAAACTACTATGTTCCATTTTCATTTTATTTTGAAGTCTTTTATTTGAGTTGAAGATTTAATATGAATAATCTCTCTAGCTGATAAGATAAGAGTAAATTTAACTATACATGATTCTTTTCAAATCTAGCTTACGAGATTATATTAGATATGCAATTATTGTTGAATCATCTTCACATAAAAATGTGAGAAATCAAAGGAAAGCTATGGTAATTTCTACATGTCACTATTTTATAATATTATAATCTTTGCATATTTCTTCAAATGTAATGATATATGAGTAGTTTATATAGTTGATGTAAGATTATATACTTGGATAAATAATATAAGGATCTTTAACACGATAATCTTACATAGATATCGTTAGGAGAACATACCTGATGAGAAAGACATCATCACAGAGAAAAGCAGAAGCGTTAGTCGTAAATTGGTTTCTACCTCCTTACCCTAACTTTATGTTACCACAACCATCAATGATTGAATTATTTTAGAAAATATGTGATAACCCTAATGGGTGCACAGAGGGAGGACCAATTTATAGAGGTTATTAGATACTATTTGTGATATTACTTTGTTTGCAAGTTATTTTGGGCTATAAGTAAGAAATAATTAATAATAATGAAATAATAATTCTCACAGTTGATTCAGAAATCACTCGAGTCATAAATTGTTTTGTGAAATGGATCAAGTAATAACATTATATAATTACCCATTAAATGTAGATAAGGAAGAAGAGTTTTGTAGATTTTAAGGTGTAATCTAGTGATTAATGAAATGAATTAAATCATGAAGGTTTATTAAAATAAGATAAAAATCTACTCCACCTCATCTAACTCTCTGCTCATAATTTATTTTTATTTTATTTTTATATTTTTCTTATTTAGTTTTAAAAATGTAAATAAATATTTTTAGAATTTTTATACTTACGTATAGGTCATATAAAACAAATAAAAATGTTATTTAAAAAAGTTTTGGTGCAAGTAAAAAATATTTTTCAAAAAACATGCATAACATGTGTACACTATTTCTTGTTTTTCAGCAAATAACCTGTTCTGGAATAAATCACCTGTCCTCGACTACTTGTTTTCTTTCTAGTATCTTCTAGGTCTTTCATGTGTACACTATTTCTTGTTTTCGACAAATCACAAGTCCTCGACAAAATTACCTATCCTTGACTACTTTTTTTCTTTCTACTCTCCTCTAGGTCTTTCCATTTCTCCATTCTCATTCTTCCATGTCCTAGTAATCTTCACTTTATTGGAATTCTGACACCAAGTTTTCTTAAGGAACAAGTATATTCTATATGTTCCTTTGCAGATTACGTCAGTTACATTTTGTAAAGATAAAGTAGTGACATAATATTTAATCGTAGAAAACCCCAACTCATTATGGGTAAAAATCACGACCTACACTTCTATAGGATTTAACTCCACTTCATTAAATTATTATTCTCAACAAAAGATCACAAACCTATGTAATATAAGGAATTAAAAATTGTATTTCTTAGCTACACAAGAAAAGAAACCTCAAGTTTAAGTCTTTTACCGTCCATCAAGTTTCTCAAACTTGTTAGACGAATCCTACACACACACTTGATTGTAATTAAATCTTTTATTACAATCTTATAACTTTTTCCTCACAAACTCGCAACAGTCCCCGATAAATCTCAAACTGTTGATCTTGTTTTGATCTTCTTTTTATGTAAGTCGCAAAATTCTTCCAGGAACTATTGCAATATTTATAGACTTTAAAACTCTGCTAAGTATTGTTCAACACAACTTAGTCTTCGCAGCTTTAAAAAAACTTCTTTAAACCGAACTTGACTCGAACTCCTTCTCACGTTAGGACTCCTCCTTGCATTCTGCTTTGAAAAGAAAAACTTTGACGCAGTTTACCTTAACTGAATAAGAAAACTTTATTAATCACTAACTCCTTATTCTACTTTGTTTTGACTTCCTTTTCTACTTTGAATTTTCAAGTTCACGTCGCATGTTTATTTTTTTCTACTTCTTTCAGGATTTTGTCTCCATCTTTACTTCAGCTTCCTTGTTTGTCTGGTTTTCGTATTTGATTAAGAAAACTATCTTGCCTGCGTACTCCTTTATAAAAGGGAATTTTCTGTTCGAGTTTCTTGTCAAAAAAATAATACTTCCGCAACTTTATAATTTCTAATTCTGTGGTTGATATTCTCCTTATCCACTCGATTCGGTCTCTAAAGTACATGTTGGCGCAACCCGTTCTTTTCATCTATTCCTCTATTTGTCAATTATCAAAATCTTTCTCGTTCAAACACATTCAAGATCAGAGGGGGTGAGGAAGTATTTGGAAAGGAGCAATACTTTAGACGAGGTGAGTAAGTTTAATTATCACTATATCTTTCGATGCTTTTACTCCAATTGTTGCTGCAATTTTTAGGCATATAAATGTTGGTTAATTGTTTTTATTTGCATTCAATTTTTTCTTTTACCATTTTTGGTATTTAAAACTTTTGATTAAGAGTTATATGTATAGATGTGGATGATCTCTAAAGTTTTGATCTTTGATTGGGTTTGTGAATTGTAGTGAGCAGAGGGGTAAAACGAAGATAGTTGATTTTTTTTAATGTTGAAGTGGACTGATTTAAATGTCTAAAATCAATGTTTTTATTATTTTTTATTTTTTAGTTTTATGTGTGAATATATGTAAATCAATCTTCTACAACTAAAATCAAATAAGTGGGTAACACTAAGATGACGGTATGCCTAAAACAATAATTTTATTACTTTATTGTTCTATCATGTTAAGAAAATTAAGAATCTTGTATTGGTAGTCTTTTTATTAGGTAGATATATCAGTTCATTTTGTCATTTTCATTTCATCATCTTTGTTCTTTTTGATATAAATTAATAAAGTGTTCGATTTCTTAATGGGTAAATTAAGAATAGTAGAAGGAGAGTATTAGAGAGTTTGATTTATTTAGGATTTTTGTTGAAGTAGCGTTAATATATGTTACAGTGATGATTCCTATTAACACTAAATTATGACCCTCCACGATTTGATTAACTTTTAAGCTTCCTAAATATTGAAAAATGGGAAATAATTTTTGTTGATATTAAAAAATACTATAAAATTATCTTCCAAAAAACATTTTTTTACTTTTTCATATGGATTATATATCTTTATACTTAAAATATATAGATTTATATAATTTTTCAATTTGAATAGGTAGTTAGTAAATTGATTTACCAAAAAACAAAGCTTCAATTAACTATGCAACTTATTTTCTTTAAACTTACAATTAAATTAAGATCTTTCCTTTTGAAATAATTATTTTTATGTTGTTAAATTTAAGAAGCTTGAGTAATTAGTTGACTTTCTAATACATCTCATTTCCCTTTGAAACTCTCTTCAGGGACTTTATTTAGTCCATATTTGGATTATCAGATAACCTTTAACCCAAAATTTTGGCCAAAATTCTTTAAACCCATTTCACATTAACAAATCCAAGACCCAATTAAGAATTTGAAATTTTCCAGAGTCCCACATCGTTTTTCCCTTTATTTCAACCCAGAGTTTGACCTATAAACTCACCCTTACTGTTCAGGGCAGGAGTTTTTGAAGGCGAGAAATAGAACACCTCGCTATGTTTTTTGAAGTTCTTATTTTCGTCATTGAAGTTTTGTTTATTCGCAACTATTTTTGAGTCACAGTGGGTTTTGAATTCGTCACGTCCAGGATTGAGTTCCAGTCGCTACCCAGATCAAGGTAACACTCGTATTCCTTCTTTTTTTGATGTGAAGTGTTGGGTTTAGTTTTTTTTTAGCGATTATGTGTACCTATTGTAGTTTACTAAATAAAGGTTTTTATATTTAACTTCGTTTTTTAGCACTCTTTGTTTGTTTTAGGTCTTGTCTCTTGTTTTTATCTCAATGCTCAAGAATAGAGGTTTATTTTAGCTTCACATTTTGTGAATTAGGTGGTGTTTAACCAATTACATCAAGTTGTGTTGTTTAGTCTTTTCACTTGCTTTTTTATTGTAAAGATTGTTGTTGATAAGCACTGTTTAAATTTGTTTGAAATCCTTGATATTTTCTAGATTAAGTACCTTATTTCCAATTGTAATCTTGACTGCTGGCCCGATATTTCTTCCTTATTTACCTTTATTTAATTATCTTGTCATTCTTGTTTTAGTTGAGAGATTTTCTTGTGTGTCTTACTTTAATTTGTGCAAGCTGTGAAATATATTCCTTCTGTGTCTTCCTTTAATTCTTACAAGCTGTGAAATATATTCCTTTTGTGTCTTCCTTTAATTCTTACAAGCTATGAAATTTGATCTGATTGATCAAATATTCACTTCCTTTTCTTTACTAGATTTGCTCATGATTCACTTGATTCCTGCAATCATGTGGATGGAGAGTCTGCGATTTGGTGATGTATCTCATTCTTTTCCTGCATCAACTGACTAGTTAGTATATGCATTTGTCATTATTAAAACCTTCGATTATCAGGTTAACACAATGTTGTGTGCACCTCTTTATGAGATTTCTTATATGTGCTAAACATTATCTTTTTCTCTGTTTTATGACTTTTCTTAGTTATGACGTCTCAATTTCCATTTTTTTTGGGTCTTTCTACTACTGTGTTGTTTCTGCTGACTAAATATTTTTGCTTTTTACAATTTGCATTGTGTTGTTTTTGCTTATTAAAATCAACTTTACTTTCATGAACATTTGTTAACTTTCTGATAAATATCATCCTAAGACTACAAGATGAAACGAAAAAAAGTAGGACTCTACAGGACATTTTTAATTTTAACAATTTGAATTCCATAGTAACTCTAATTGATACGTCATTATGATGTTTTCTTAATAGCTTGCAGTAAAAGGTGGAAATGTTTCCTTATATTCCTAGCTATTAATGGTGCAATGTGAAGCAAGGGTAATCAATAATCACTGAAGAAATGCGTGTTTGAACATATATAAGAAATATTGGAATTGCAGCTTGGAGTGATACCTTAGCAATCATGTGCATCTGAAGAAATGATTAACCTCTTGAATAATAAGGGATCCAATTCATCAAAAAGTTCCCTCTTCTGAAAAAAAGGAAAACAAAGTCCAATAATTTATTGCCTTTGTTTTCCTTTTCCAGAAGAGGGAACTTTTCGAGGATTTTACCCCCTTATGTTGGTACCTCATTTGATACTATCACTTCTTGCCTACAGGTATTTAGAAAAGTATTCCATTACAATTGTAGATTTTATTCTTCTCAATTACAAATCAACCGGGAAGTTGACAATGATATTTTTCGAATGTAACTACAAGGGGGCTATGAGAAGGTATTCCATTACTCTCATTCTTTTTTCTCATTCCATGAAGTTCAAACACACTTGATAAACACATTTATTTCACACTAATGTGCAGGTGACAAAAATGCTTTAACGTAACACCATTAGTCTAAAGGAACTCTCTCAATGCTTTATTTTTACATTGACTTTCCAAGCTTCTTCTCCAATTGTTCTTGCAATTATCAGGTATATGTTGGTTAATTGTTTTGATTTGCATTTAATTTTCTTTTACCCTTTCAGTTTGCACAAATATCTATTTTTCATAGGTATTTAAATCTTTTGATTGAGGTTTATATACTGTGGATGATTGTCAAAATTTTAATCTTTCATTGAGTTTGCGAATGCAGTGACCAAAGGGGTCAAAGAAGATAGTTATTTTTTCCATCTCTTTGTGAAACTCGATTCTGGTTTCCATGTTAAAGTGGACTGACTTATAATTTTTAATATCAATATTTTCTTTTATTTTTTAATCTTATATGTGAATATGAAACTCAATATGCTAACACATTATTAAAATAAAAAACAAGGGGGTAATACTGAGAAGATAATATACCTAAAACATTAATTTATTACTTTGGTGGCGTATCGTGTTAAGGAAATTGGAAATATTGTATGGAGATAGTCTTTTAGTTGGGTTGATATATGAGTTCATTTTGTCATTTTTATTTCATAAGAAAAACCTACAAAATTGACTTAGTAAAAGGGACCTTCTAGTCGTTAGAAGAAAACTTAAATCAAAATTCCTATTAAATGAGATATAAAGGAACGTAATACTTTTCACAGTGTTTTTTAACAAATATTTTTGCAGTCTTTGTCTCTTATAATTCTTTCATGTATTATTATAGGTTTTAATATGTTGTTAATTTGCACTTAAATCTGTGAGTTATTTATAAAAAAGAAACAATGTTATAGGTTTTATCTCTCGAATTAGATAACGATGAAGTACAATTCATGACTTAACGCTACTATTAATAATAGGAAATTTGAGGAACTTCCCGTCAATAAGGTTTGACGGGGAAGCCCTTGGAATGAATGTTATTGTTGTTTGCTTTGCCTACAAAAAAAAAATCATGGCTTGGCAATTCATCTTTCCATTTTTGGTCTTATTAGTACTGCATTGTATTGGTTTTGTTTTTTGTTTTTTACACTTTCCATTGTGTTGTTTAGAGATCACTTCAAATGAATTAACGTTGTTGGAGAGGCGCCTAAAAGATTGGCAGACAATTACTACTTGTCTACTTTCTAACACAAATTTTGTTAAACGCAGTAGAACAATATCTCAAGTACATCATGATCTTACAATTCCGGTGTCTTCATCAACTTCAACGTTATGTTAGGACATAAAAATATCTCTATGATTATGCGACTACCTCATTAAATGTGTTTGACAAAAATGTTATTAATTTTTTTTTGGTAAATAATGGATTTTCATTTATTAAAGTAAAGACTCATTACAGAGACTAATCTATTTTCAATTAAGTTGATATTCATTTGTATCCTCTTTTTTTATTTGTATAGAAAATATTTTGATCTTATACGAATAAACAAGGGGAATCCAATTGCACGACATAATCTACATGACATTTAGGTTGGGACTTGGGTCCGTTCTGAATATTTATTTTGATACAAAATGTGGGTTTATGATAGAGTAGAGGGAAAATATAGAGCACATTCGATGATAAGTTGTTTGGATATTATACGTTGGATTCTTGGGATGGTCTTATGCACTGTCTATAACAAAAATCTTCAATAGGCACATAGACTATCTGTAAATTTGTAGTGCAGTATGAATCAATGTTTGATTCTACCGTGATACAAGCTTGAAACATGATAAATATTGTTCGAAGTCATATAATAAATATAGCTAAACTATGATCTTTCTCACATATACATGAGAATGTTACATTCCTACCCATGTTAGTGCAAATTCATTTTGATAAATGTAGCTAAACTAGGTAAGTTGTATTGTTACAGTGAATATGATGTCATATTGAACAATTGCTCAATATGAAGAAATTATAGTTATGATTTCCCAGGGAGCGGAGATGCTATAGTTAAAAAGTTCATTTGTCCAGTTTTATCAAGTAGAATACTGAAGTTTTTTTAGTTAATTAATAATGCAACCTTAGCGTGAATAGCATTAAATAGTCATCAAGACCCCCAATTTTACCTAACTTCACCATGTTCAAGAATTGAAATTATACAGAATTATGCCACGATGAATCAAGACAAATAATAAAATGATATGAGAGTAAACAAAATATAAGGGTAAGACTCTAAATGTGAAGAATAAACCTTTGAAAGTTTTAGAGAAGTCTTTTCACGAAGAATAGGGTTGCGGAGATCAAGTACAAGTTGTTCAACAAATTACATTTTGTGATCCTTATTGGTTGGTGCTTTGACATCAGAATATGCCGACGATGTAGCTCCTACTCCTCTGGAAGTGTCAACACCAACTGAGAGACTTAGGCAAGTTTATAATTTATAAAACCTCAATCAAATGCTTTTATCATTATCTTTTTTTCGGTTTTCCAAATTTATTTTCTCTCCTCTTTCTTCTGTTTAGAAATTAAATAAAGAGAATTCACCATTTGATTTAAAACCAGACCATAATCAATGAAGATCATTAATGAACTTTAAAGGTACATCAAAAACAAATTTTTAATCGTTGATGGTGCCGCAATTTTAAATGAAATGATGGTTTGCCTTCATTCAATTATGGAATAGAATAAATAGGAGAGGAAATAAAATAAGGAAATATGAAGTAAGAAAATCATAAAAGTATTTTATTGAAGCTTTAGAAAAAAATTTAACTCAGTCTCTCTGGAACACTTTGACACTATCGACATTTTCAGCGGAGTAGTAAGTTTGTCGCCTTCGTCTTTCGGTGCCGGAACACCAACCAATAAGTACTGCAAAATAAAATTTTCTGAACAAATTGTACTTTATATCCGTAACCCGAATCTACGTGAAAATCCCCTTCTTGAATATTCCCCCAAATCTATGTTAAAAGGCCCTTCTAGAACATTCCAGTGTTATTTTTTCATGTTTCGATGTTTGCTTTCATGTTTCATTTATTATAATATCGTTTTCTATCGATTCCTTGGGAATGATTTTGTATAATTTCAGATATTCATTATGGTGCTTTGAGGATTTTGATGACACTATTAAACACTTGTAACTTGAGAGAGTTTAAATGTAATTGGATGAACAGAAAATTAATTAAGATGGGAAATAATGTTATCGACTGTCGAATATAGCTATTGTTGAGAATATTAGGAGGAAAAAGAGGTTTAATCTCATGTAACCTATTATAATCTTAATGATTTAAGTTATCTCATCTGGGATTGAGTTGTTTCATAAAGAATTGAAACAAAATTTTTAGAAATCAATATCGAAACTATAGCAATATAATTTGCAAGTAGAAAATGGTGTGACTACTGTGTAACAAATACAATATGGACGACATCTTACTTATATCATCCCACTTCAAATTAATAGTGGTACATGGCCCCCTTAATATTATTGTGGCACACATTTGTTACTATCGCTGCATTCTACATATATTTTGATAAATGTTTCACTATAATTCTAGAGTTTATTCGTCTCTCAAATGCACTTGCATCTCTTAGGTATTATACCACAACACTTGGTTACTATCATATTTTCTCCTAAATATAATTCGTATTTACTTCTCAAAACTAATTACACAGAAATAAGTCCAAAAATAAGATCCAAGTAGTATCAAATTAATGCAACTCTACATTTGTTTGATAAATCTTTGTAAGAGAATTTAAATTTGATTTATATAAGAAGAAATTATACACTTGGGTTTTCTTTTCCTCATAATTCACAAAATGTCAAGTAATAGTGACTGTTCATCCTTGACAGTCAGTGATTACCATAAAGATGAAGAAAGGAAATTACATGTTTGTGACATTAAGTTCATAAGGCGCTGACTGGTGCAGCACAAGAATGTTTTCTTAAATAACTATATTCATGAAAAATGTTTTTAAACCTTGAAAAACTGGGATGTTATTTTTCATAAGAAAAAGAACCAAATAATCAATGATGTGTTCTACTGGATTGACTTTTGTGTGATGATAAGCGTAATTGTGATCCATCATAGTTGTGATATTTGGTTTCCCTTTAATAATTCTTTTTGATAGTTTTCTATTTTGCATATTATATTTCTTTGTATTTCTATCCCGTTCTTAATAAAACAAACAAGTCAACACCTTTCCAATAATTGAGGCTTACAAACTTAGGTGTCATTGGTGATCCCGTGAAGGAACTATGTCTGGAAATAAAGTAGACATATTAACTTCATGAGGGCACCAAAGACTCAAATATTCAAAAGGTGTTAGACTTGATTGTTGTATTAAGAAAGGGGGGCAAATACAAAGGAATCTTCGCTGCAAAGTAGAAGAGTGTCAGAAGGATCTATTCAAGTAAAACCAACTATCACAACTATGATAGATCATAATTACAACTATCATCACATAAAAGTCTATCAAGATCTCGAGAACTAATCTGATTCAGAAGTTTATATATCTTATTTTTTTTGTAGAGAAGATGTTCTTATAAGTTTTTGAAGGTCAAAAAGTATTTTTACATGAATAATATGGACTTGGATATTTATCTAACACAACATTCTTATGTTTCATGCACTTGCTAGCTCTTCATTTTCTTACTCTGTATGGACATCAGTGACTACCATGGAAGAATTTTATTTATAACTTGATATTTGTGAACTCTACGGAAAAGAAAACCCAAGTATAATTTTTTTTACAAGTAATAGATAAGGTTATAAATCCAAGTATAGAGCCTTCTTATGTAAATCAAATTCCTATTCTCTTTCGATAAGAATTCGATATGAGACTTAATCACTTTGGACTGAATAGAGATCAATCACCGCCACCTTAAGCACATGCTCTTTTTTATCTCCATTATGATGCACTCCACTAATACATTTCATTTGATTTTGCTGTTGCTTCTGATCCTCAATGCCTGTATTCTTTTGTTGGTGCTATATTTTGATAACTACTGCCTTAGCAACTAAAGAGGGTGGATCAATGTCAAATTCACTTTTTAAACTTGTCATAGAATCTGTTAATAGGATATAATGATAACAAAATTTGTTATTCAGTTGCTTATCTGATATTTTGTTCCTAAAAAATATATCATTATTAATTTGTAAATGGCAATGCCCTATGGTTGAATTGTTTTGTTGGTTCTAAAAATTAAAGTTTTGGTTAATATGTTATGAGGCATAAATAGTAGTTTTCTATTGATTTGATTCATTTGAAAGAGTCTTGCATGAACGGAGTGAAACACAATTTATTTTTTAGGCTGGTTCCACGACACAACTGTTTGATGATGATATATATGGATTAATGTGGCATAAGGAAGAAAAAAATAAGGCAGAAGATGTGAAGAAAGGTAAAATTTATGGACTTGGAGTACAAACTTCCTCAATGCATTCATTGCCATTGTTGTTTGGTGCTTCAACTTCTCACTCTTTGGAAGAAATTTTTTTTAGTATGTTTGAAAATTTTCTATGAGATTTAGACTTGTTTTTAACTATTTACTTCTATTTTGAATAAAAGTTTAATATTTATTAGACTTGTTTCATGTGATGCTTCAACTTTTAAACTTAGTTATACTGAATTTAAATTTGAATGATTAGGAATGTATTTGATGTTTGATTTAATTGTTTAACTTTTATGAATGGATGGTAGTATAATTTAACAGGTGGTGTATTAAGTAAATAATTTTTTCTACATAAAAATGTAACTTTTTACCACAATAATCAGCAGAATGACCTGACTTCTTCAAAAAAATTAATATTTCCTACTACAACAATAAAAGAGTACCTAGTTATTTATTTAATAAATTAGTTATTCTGACTACACTACTCAGAAAAAGACTTAAATGATTATATTGTTGTAGGATGATATATTAATTAAATAATTAATTACTTCAATACTACGACAACTGTAGTTGGGATTTTTTTAATTCATAAACTATTATTTTAATATTTTTCAACTACTGTAGTCGTCCATTTAGATAGTTTAATGGTCAGGACTAGTTTTATATTTTCCGACTACGTTAATTGGCAATGTCTGACTAATGTAGCTGGTGAATATTTTACGATGTTCAATATGCCGACTAACCAAAAATAGTCAGAAAGTCATTGAAATATTCAATTTTCCGACTATATTCAGACTATTTTTGCGGTCGGCAAACGACGAATTTCTAGTAGTACGATAAAGCATCAATGTTATTAAAACATAATAGGTTTCTTGAGACATTACTAATATCTTGTCTTTTTTCGCTGTCATGAAAATTTTCATTCACCCCCTATAAGATTACATGGAGAATTAGTTTTAATAGTTGGGGAAATTCTTCAATTACTAGTTGAATTTTTGTGTGTAGTCTGCGTCCAATTTTTAGTTACATTCTTGGTTTGAACTTGCAAAACATGCTTCCCAGAATTTTCAGCATGTTCAACATCGTCAGATGTATCCATTAGTTTGTGTCCTGACTCCATTAGTTTTTGGCCTTATCCAACTCGCGGCGCATCAACCCCAACTCTTGACGCATTCCCTTTATATTCAGTTGTTGTTTGGACAGAAATATTACTTGTAACTTCATCAATTGAGTGTGTGTACGATTTTGCTCAGAATTGGAAACAACCAATTGTTGATCAACCTTCCTTTTTTCATTTAATATTTCTCTCGCATCACCTTTATACTTTTCACTATTGATACTACCTTTTGAAGCAACATTAATTGTATCATCAATTTTGTTTGTTATTTTAATTTCTTTTCGAGATCAAACGACAATTATCTTCATTATGATCTCGGTGCTTACAATCTTATACGATTTAGAATTTTTCCCGTTAGATCTAGTTTAACCTTGACCCTAGTTGTGCTTGGTGTTGGCTTAATTTTGTAGCTTTATATATAACTATTGTCTTTCCAACTGTCATTGCTATAGACAACAAAGACTTCTTTGCAAACAAATCTGGGGAGATAAATTCAATAAAAAGCATAAAAACCACAATTAACATCGTCGTCTCCTTAGGATTACATCCAATGGACTCTGGAAAAACCCTAATTGGTTCTCCTGTCCAGGGAAAAACTCTCTACAATTGACACCTTCGATTTTTTAGTATTCACCACTCACCTCTCTCGATACATATAACACAAACCCAAACATATTGATTTTTCTTCTCAATTCTAGCTTACGAGATTATATTAGATATGCAATTATTGTTGGATTATCTTAGCATATAAATATGAAAAAGCAAAGGAAAGGTATGGTAATTTCAACTAGTCATTATTTTATAGTATTATAATCTTTGCATTATTCTTCAAATGTGATGATTTATTAGTAGTTTATATAGTTAATTCACAAATCACATGATTCGTAATTTTTTTTAAATGGCACAACTAATATCATTATATAATTATCCATTAAATATTAATAAAGAAGAAGAGTGATCAGTCAAATGAATTAAATCATAACGGTTTAATAAAATAATAGAAAAATATACACCACCTCATCTAACTCACTCTCATAACTTACTTTTATTTTTATATTTTTCTTATTTTATTTAAAATATTTAAATATATTTTTAGATTTTTTTTCCTACTTCCATATTGATCACAGAAAAGAAATAAATATGTTATTTAAAAAAGTTTTGCCGCAAGTAACCTAAGGAATTATTAACTCTAATTCATAGCTACAAAATTATAAACTGTAATTCCTAGTTTCCAAAGACACAACCCCCCATGTATAACTCTTCTACCATCCATAAAGTTTCTCAAACTTGTTAGACGAATCCTACATATATACTTGATTGTAATCAAAATTCGTAATTAAAATCTTAAAAAATTTTCCTCACAAACTCGCGACAGTCCCCAATAAATCTCAAAACTCTCTCAAACTCTTGATCATGTTTTAACCTTCAGTCTATGTAAGTGTACAAAATTCTTCAATGAACTATTGCGATATTTATAGACTTTGGAACTATCCTACGTATTGTTAAACACAACATAGTCTTCGTTGCTTTTAAAAAACTTCTTTAAACCGAACATGACTGAACTCCTTCTCATGTTAGGGATCCTCCTTGCATTCTGCTTTGAAAGGAAAAACATCCACACAGTTTACCTTAACTGAATAATAAACTTTATTAATGACTAACTCCCTCTTCTACTTGGTTTCGACTTCCTCTTCTACTTCAAATTTTACAAGTTCACGTGACAAGTTTTTGCTTTTCTACTTCTTTCAGGTTTTTGTCTCCTTTACTTCTGCTTCCCAGTTTGTCTAGTTAACCAATTTGATTAAGAAAATTATCTTGTCTATGTAATCCTTTATGAAAGAAAACTTTATGTACTTGTTGGTTGTCGAAAAAGAAATACTTTCACAACTTTAAAACTTCTAATTCGCGAGGTTGACATTCATCTTATCGCGGTCGGATTCGGTCTGAAAAGTAGATATTGGCTCAACAAGTTCCTTTTATCTGTTCCTCTATTTTTCAGTTCTCAAAATTTTTCTCGTTCTAACACACTCAAAATCCGAGGGGGCGAGGAAGTATTTCGAAAGGAGAAATTCTTTATACGAGGTGTGTAACTTTAATTATCAGACTAACTTTCGGAGCTTTTTCCCCAATTGTTGCTGCAATTTTTGGGCATATATATGTTGGTTAATTGTTTTCATTTTTCATTATTTTTTTATTTTACCCTTTTCAGTGTTTAAAACTTTTTATTAAGATTTATATATAGAGATGTGGATTATTTTCAAAGTTTTGATCTTTGATCTGGTTTGTGAATAGTAGTAATCAAAGGGGTAAAAATAAGATAGTTGATTTTTTTCCTTTTTTTTTGTGAAACTCGTTCTCGATTTCTGATGTTGAAGTTGAATAATTTAAATTTCTAAAATCAATCATTTTTTGGTTTTGATTCTTTAGTTTTATGTGTGAATATATGTAAATCAATTCGCTACAATTAAAATCAAATAAGGGGGTAGCACTAAAAAGATGATATACCTAAAACATTAATTTTATTACTTTATTGTTATATGACGTTAGGAAAATTCTAAATCTTGTACCGGTAGTCTTTTTGTCAGGTGGATATATGATTTCATTTTGTCGTTTTCATCTCATAAAAACATTGAAGAGCTTCATTTCTTAATGGTCAAATTAAGAATAGTAGAAAGACACTATTAGAGAGTTTGATTTATTTAAGCTTTCTGTTGAAGTGGCATCAATATATGTTGTAGTGATGATACCTGTTGATTCCCTATTTTGACCCTCCACGATTCGATTAATTTTTAAGCTTCTTAAATATTGAACAATTGGAAATAATAGTTTTTGAAAATAAAAAATACTCTCAAGATTATCTTCGAAACACTTTTTGCCATATTTTAATATGGATTATATATCTTTATACATAAAATATATAGATTTGTATAATTTATCTGTAACACTCGATATCCAAAACAGACCATAAACCAGATTTTCAGAAAATTTTACAAGTGCAACCAACGGGGCAATGACGGATCGTAGACTGACCCACGGTCCGTCCTGCACATCAATCAATGGGGTCAGAAACCCCCAAAATATCAGTCCGGGAGAATTTAATTAAGTCATGATTGACAGATGGACCTACGGTATGTAAGTCAGACTACACTACGTAGTTCATGACCATCGATTAACACCCTATTCACCCACATTCTGACAAGAACCACGGATGATCAGCACGGTCCGTAGGTGGACCCACAGTCCTTAGGTGGACCCACAGTCCTTAGGTCTGTCCATAGGTGGGAGTTAGAAGACAGTTAAGGGGGAAATGCAGTTGGGTTAACTTTAAATGGTCATAACTTTTAGCACAAAATGATTAATTGTCCTATGAACTACCCACAAATATATAATTGAATTACCTTTCCATATCCACCGACCTTGCTAAAATAAGAGCTCTGAGTAGAATTTTATCACTGTTTTAGTAAAGACCTATCGAACGGACCCAATCTGTGGACCAAACGACGGACGGTCGATTGAACGACGTACCATTAGTCCTGATTGTTGTTTGGTCCAACAACAACTTACCCAGGGGTCTTTTAGTCTTTTTCCACTTCATTTAAAACTAAGATACATTGTTTTGACCCTAAATCGTCCGATTTTAGTCATTTTATGCCTAGAAACATAACAAGAACTTACCTAAGTCAAAATCTAAGTTAGAAGTTAGAAAGTTTGAATCAAGAGACGAGAAAAAGGTCAGGAACCATAGTTTAAGAACACAACAAGTTTACAGCAGTTCTAGCCACAAAATCTAAGTGTTTCTCTGTGAAGTTCATCACCAAATATGTGGGATTTCACTGGTGGTCTCCTTTCACCCATTGGGTCCCTAGTTTTAAGCCAATTCTTGATTCTCTTATCATGATCAAACCTAGGTTCCGATAATTACAACATATTTTCATGCTTTAGTTAAAATTATGTTCTAAATCATATTATCATGTTGTTACTCAGATTATCACATGAAATTCAGAACCCTAGATTTGTATTTCATTAGTTCTTGAATTACACAAGCTAGATCTGATATTTCAGTTGTGCAGTTATACATGCTTCAGTTTTAATGCATCATTCTCAGATTAAATGTTGCATTCCCAATTTACCTGTTTAGTTTTGAGCTATGCAACAATTATAGAAATTCAGACATAATAAGTTAACTACATAAATAAATGGTAGTAGTATAATACCTAGTTGGACTAGGTTCATCCTACCTAATAGTCCCAGAACTATTAGCAAAGTAGGTCATAAGTCATTTCTATGGGCAATCAGTTTTGTGATAACGCCAACATGCCTTTATACCTATGACAGGGTATATTGCGTCCTCTTGATGGTGCGTATACAACGGAATCCCCATTTTGATCATGTGTTTTTATTATCGGTGATTAGTAGCTCCCACAGTTCAATCAGGCTCTCTTGCAATGACCATTTATCAGTATATTCATTGTTCAATTTCAGCATGTTATCAATTGGTCATTACATTCACTTAGCTCATAATTCAGTATATAATGTTCAAATTATTATACTTTCTTTTGATCTTGTTCAGTTATTTTTTGTTTCAGCTTTACTGTATTCTACATGCTCAGTATCTTCAAGTATTGACGCATACAGGAGCTACATCTTCTCGTGATGTAGATTCAGGTTCTCAGTATTCAGATCACGCATTGATCGATTTTTCACTCTCCAGTTAAGTAGATTCAGTGGTGAGTTATTATCCAAGGACAATACTCATGAGCTTCTTTTTCAGTCTTTTAGGCATTTATTTCAGTTTTTGCTAGATTTAGCTGGTGCTTTTCCCAGTATTTCTAGTCCAGTTTAGAGTCTATTTTAAGACATAGTTTGTTTCAGCTTAGTATTGAGTTAATGACTTCTTTGTATTAAACTCATTAATATCATTTACTGCTTATAGAATATGGGTATTCCCTATCTTTTCAGTTTAAGTTATGATTTAGCTTCCGCATTCAGTTTATTATCATTAGTATGCTCATGATCATGCCAGCATGGTTATCTTTGGATCACTTGCGGTCCTAGATTCGTTGTCCGCTTATCAGGGTAGCCCGGGGCGTGAAATTATAAATTTGAATAAATAGTTAGAAAATCATTTTACGAAAAATAGAGTTTCAATTAAGTATGTAACTTACTTTCTTTATAACTAGAAATTTAATTACGATCTTTCCTTTTGAAATAAATATTTTTATGTTGGTAAAGTTTAGAAGCTCGAATAATTAGTTGACTTTATAATACATGTCATTTCCCTTTGAAACTCTCATAAGGTACTTTTATTTAGTCCATATTTGGACCATCAGATAACTTTTAACCCAAAATTTTTGCCCAAATTCACTAAACACATTTCACATTAAGATACCCAAGACCGAATTCGGGATTTGAAAATTTCCAGATTCCCACATCATTTTCCCCTATATTTTGACCCAGAGTTTGTCCTACTCAAATCCGCTCACTCTTACTGTTCAGGGTAGGAGGTTTTGGAGGTGTGAAAAAGAACACCCAACTATGTTTTTGGGAGTTCATATTTTCGTCGCTGAAATTTTGTTGATTCACAACTATTTTGAGTCGAAGTGGTGTTGGAATTCGTCACGTCCAGGCTCAAGTTCCAGTCGCTCCATAGAACTAGGTAACATTCGTATTCTTTCCTCATTTCATGTGATGTGTTGGGTTTAGTTTTTGTTTTAGTTATTATGAATACATATTTTAGTTAACTAAATAAAGGTGTTTAGAATTAACTTCGTTGTTTAGCACTCTTTGTTAGTTTTAGATCTTTTCTCTTGTTTTGATCTCAATGCTTAAGAATGGAGGTTTATTTCAGCTTAACATTTTGTGAATTAGGTGGTGTTTAACTAATTAATCAAGTTGTGTTGTTTAGTCTTTTCCCTCACTTTTGTCGTTTAAAGATCATTGTCGATAATAAATGTTTAATTATTTTGGAAATCCTTGATAGTATCCAGATTTAAGTACCGATATTTGTTCCTTGATTGTACTTTTTTGTAATTAACTTGTCCTTCTTCTTTTCCTTGAGAGATTTTCCTTGTGTTTCTTCAAGTTGTAAAATATTTTCCTTGTGTGTCTTCCTTTAATTATTGCAAGCTCTGAAATTGTATTTGATTAATCAAATATTCACTTTGATTTCTTGATTAGATTTTCTCATGATTCACTTGATTCCTGCAATCATCTGGAATGAGAGTCTGTGCTTTGGTGGTGTATCTCATTCCTTTCCTGCAATAACTGACTAGTCAGCATATGCATGTCATTATTAAAACATTTGATTATGAGGTTAACACAAAGTTGTGTTCAACTCTTTATGAGATTTTGTTTATGAGTTATTAAAATGTCTTTTCCTCTCTTTTATGGCTTTTCTTAGTTATGACGTCTCAATTTCCATTTTATTTTTTTAAGTATTTCTACTACTGTATTATTTTTGCTTATTAAAATCAGTTATCAGAATTTTTTGAATTTCTCATAAATAAATCATTTCCTTTGTTTTCCTTTTCCTGAAGAGGGAACTTTTTTGGGATTTGACCCCTTATTGTGGCATTCATTTGATATTAAATACACTTCATGCCTACATGTATTTTGAAAAGTATTCTATTACAATTGTAGATTTTATTCCCCTCGCAAATCCAAAAAATTGGGAAGTGGACAAAGAGGTTTTTAGAATTTAACTATGAGAGGGCTATAAGAAGGTATTCCATTCCTCTCACTCTTTATTCTCATACTATCAATTTCAAACAAATTCGATAAACACGTTTAATGTACACTAATTTGCAGGTGTAATTTGTTTTTCTGAAAGCCATCTCCCATTTGTACGTGGTATTACAGGCAACAAAAATGTTTCAACGCCATTAGTCTAAAGGATCTCTCCCAATGCTTTCTATTCACATTAACTTTTCAAGCTTATCCTCGAATTGTTCTTGTAATTTTCAGGTATACGTTGGTTAATTGTATGATCTGCATTCAATTTTCTTTTACGCTTTTGGGTTTGAAAAGATATCTATTTTGCATTATTGTTAGATGCATTTAAAACTTTTGATTAAGGTTTATATTTTGTGGATTATTTACAAAATTTTGATCTTTGATTGGGTTTGCGAATACACTGACCAAAGTGGTCAAAGAAGATAGTTGTTTTTTTCCATCTCTTTGTGAAACTAGATTCTGGGTTCCAATGTCAAAGTGGATTTGCTTAAATTTGTAAAATCATTATTTTGTTTTATTTTTTAGTCTAAAAGAAAAGGTAGGAATAAAATGTCATGCCCGACAAACTTTCAAATTCAAATGATTTTTTAGTATAACTATCATCCTCATAAAAAATCAAAGAAACATCACAAGAAGTTGACTCTCAGATTTTGAGGATCTCATAAGAGCGATACATAACCAATAATTAAATTAAAAAGAGTCAAAACACTACAAACCTACATTTCGAGATATTCCAAATATAGGAAATCCTTTTACATTGTTATGATTAATGGGAAACCTTGTTCATGCTTCATATTCTTCTTGAAAGTTGAAGAAGAATATGAAGCACCATCAAAGCTTCTCTTTAATCTTGATAGAATCAAATGATTTTACCTACCTAACATTTTGTTGGTTAAATTAAATAAGCGTCCTTGTGTTCTTTCATTGATAAGAAGCTTCACAAACTTGAAATGTTGACATGAATATATGTGGTGCTTTAACTCTCTTTTTTCGTATAGGGGTCATTTTTTGTACTTTTTTTGTTAGTCAATGATCGTAGAGTTAATTTCGTATTATGTTTTTTTTTTGGTTTTCGATGAAGATGGTATATAGTGATACTAAAGAATCACTTTAACTCTAATGTTTATCAGACATGACAGTTGAGAACCTTAAGGAAGGTTAAGCAAGAAAATTTTATATGAAGAATGTCTGAGATGCTGTTTATCAATCTTTTATTAGCCAACTCCCTGGGGTTAGGGAGAACGCTAATAGATCGATAGTTTCTTGATCAAGAATTTTGTGACACAAGATTATAATTTTTCATTGAAATCTCAAATTTTTTTCGTGTGCATTACCTAAAGAAAAAAATTGTTTATATAGATTTAAGATGAACTCAATCTTTTTCTTAGAAGTTTAAACTCAAAAGGGAGAAAGATATGTTGATTTAGTATTATCAAAAGTGACTCTGTGCAACTACCAAGATGGGTATAATGGCAATTTAGTAAAAGTTTCCAAAACATACCTTTCGGTTCATTACATTATCAACCACTAAAACCATGTTCATCCTCAAACATATGGAAGAGGAAGGAAGAATAGACAACATTATCAAAGCTCAGTTATGACCTACCAGTCGGTGTTCGTCTTTCTAAGTTAGCTTTTCCTTAAGACCATTTCATCAAGATTAGCTACTAAGAACATAACTTTTGAATAAAACTTCTATTAATTCACAGAACAACCACTGAACTTAATCTAAATTGAAACACTCTGGACTATAACATAATCACCATGATGATTCTTTTTCCAGATAACCACAATCAAATTCTGAAAAAAACCACCTACCACCAGAAGTGAAATTGAACTAACCACCATATACTCATAATGCATAAATAATGATATATTTTATTAAGATTCCTTTTCAAAATACAATCTTTTCACGAGTTTAATTTATAAAATTTGACTTTAGATGTTGAGAACTCATTAAGGGAGAATCAAACTTATCTAAGCCATGGAAGGAAATGATAAAGTCAACACCCAACAAGCGATACATTTAAATTGTAGAACCTCTAACAACACTCTTAGACAATTATAACTCTTCATATCTCTTATATAAGTTGTCATAAGAAAAGTCGTGCATGTAGAATCATTAGTATACTTTAACTATTTACTTCCGTTTTGAATAACAATTGAATACTATTATACTTACTTTAGGTGATGCTTGAAATTTCAAACTTAGTTATATTGAATGGAAATTTGAATGATTAGGAAAGTATTTGATGTTTGATTTTATTGTTCAATTATCACGAATGGATTGTAGTAAAATTTAAAAGGTGGTGTATGAAATAAGAAAAATTCTATATAAAAGTGCAAGTTTTTTACCACAATAATAAGCAAAATGACCTAACTTCTTAAAAAAATAAATATTATGTACTACAGCAACTGGAGAGAACCTAATTAGTTCATTAATAAATTTTATATATATATTATGATTACAGTACTCGGAAAAATACTTAAATGACTATAAATAAGTTATATATGCCGACTAACTGTTGTCGGAACATATATAAATTCTAATATATAATAAATTAAATACTATGGCAATTGTAGTCAGGATTTTTTATAATTAATAGACTATTATTTTAATATTTTTGCAACTACTGTAGTTGGTCAATTAAATATTTTGATGGTCAGGACTAGTTTTATATTTTCCGACCACCGTAATTGGCAAAGTCTAAATACTTTAGTAGGTAAATATTTTACGACGTTCAATATGCTGATTATTCAAAAATAGTCCGAAAGTCATCGAAAAGTTCCATTTTCTACTACATTTTAACTATTTTGCCGGTCGGCAAATGATGAATTTCTAGTAGTTCGATAAAGCATAAAAGTTATTCGAACATAATAGGTCTCTTGAGACATTACTAATATCTTGTCTGTTCTCACATGAAAATTTTCAGTCACACCCTTTTCACTTTATGGAGAATTATTTTAACTAGTCGGGGAATGACTTGGTCTACTAGTTTAATTTATGTGTGCAACCACCGTCCAATTTTTAGTTACATTCTTGGTTTGAACTTGCAAAACATGCTGCCCAAAATTTTCAGCATCTTCAACATCAGATGTCTTCATTAGTTTGTGTCCTGACACCATTAATTTTTGTCCTGAACCAACCCGTGGTGCATCAACCCCAACTCTTGATGTTTTTCCTTTATATACCATAGTTGTTTGGACACCAATATTACTCGTAACACATCTATTGAGTTTGTATGGCTTTGCTCAGAAGTTACAACAACCAACTGTTGATCGACCTTTTTTTTCATTTAATATTTCTCTCGCATCACCTTGATACTATTCACTTATTGATAGTACTTTTTGAAGATTGTATCATCAATTTGTTTGTTATTTTAATTTCATTTCCACATCAAACGACAATTACCTTTTTCATGATCTCGGTGCTTAAAATAATTAAAATACAAAGGTAGATTATCATATACAATCTCTTGAAAAAACTCATTCAACATACCAGATTTTCCATCCTCAAACTGCAACCTTATATGATTTGGAAGCTTATCCATTGGATCATTATAACCTTGACCCTAGTTCCCCCGGGTCTTGGCTTAATTTGACTAAGAAAGACTTATTTACAAACAAATATAGAGGGATAAGTTTGATAAAAAGACTCAAAATCACAACTAACTTCATTTTCTCCTTAGGATTATATCGAATAGACCATGCAAAAACCCTACATGGTACTCCTGTCCATTAAAAATCTGTCTAAAAGGTACACCTTCGAGTTTTTAGTATTCACCATCCACCTCTCTAGATACATAAACACAAGCCCAAACATATTGACTTTTCTTCTCAAATCTAGCATACGAGATTATATTAAATATGCAATTATTGTTGGATTAACTTCGCTTATAAATGTGAGAAATCAAAGGAAAGGTATGGCAATTTCAACCAGTCATTATTTTATAATATTATAATCTTTGTGTTATTCTTCAAATGTGATGATATATAAGTAGTTCATATAGTTGATTAACAAATCACATGTGTCATAAATTGTTATTTTGAAATGACACAAGTATATGTATTATAAATGTTGATGAAGAAGAAAAGTGATTGGGGCATTCAAGGGTGTAATCTACTGATCAATCAAATGAATTTAATCATAACGGTTTAGTAAAATAAAATAAAAATATACTCTACCTCATCTAACTCTCTGCTCATAACTTCTTTTTATTTTTATTTTATCTTTTTCTTATTTTTTTAAAATATGTAAATATATTTTTAGATTTTCCCCCCGAATTTTATATAGATAATATAAAAGAAATAAAAATGTTATTTAAAAGTTCTTCTGCAACTTAAGTTAACTTTTCTAAAAACGTATAACATGTGTATACTATTTCTTGTTATTCAGAAAAATAATCCGTCCTCGACTAAATCACCTGTCCTTGACTACTTTTTTTTTTATTTCTACTCTCTTCTAGGTGTTTCATATACACTATTTCTTGTTTTCAACAAATCACCTGTCGTTGACTATTTTTTATTCTTTCTACTCTCTTCAAGGTCTTTCCATTTCTCCATTCTTATTCTTCCATGTCCCAGTAATCTTCACTCTGTTGGAATTCTGTCCCCGAAATTTTGCCAAAAAAACATGTATATTTTCTATGTTCTTTTGCATATTAGAGCAGTTACGTTTTGTAAAGAAAATAAAATAATGATAAAATATATTATCGCTAAAAACCACAACTCATAATGGGTAAAAATCATGGCTTACACCTCTGTAGGATTTAACTCCACTTCATAAATTCTGAGCCTCAACAAAAGATTACAAACTGATGTAACCTAAGGAATTATAGATTCTAATTCCTAGCTAAGAAATTATAATCTGTAATTCCTAGCTACCAAGACAAAAAACCCCAGGTTCATGTCTTCTTACATCGATCAAGTTTCTCAAACGTGTTGGACGAATCCTGCACACACACTTGATAGTAATCCAAAATCTTAATTACAATCTTACAACGTTTTCCTCCAAAACTCGCAACACTCCCCAATAAATCTAAAAACACTCTCAAACTCTTGATCATGTTTTAATCTTCTCACTATGTAAGTGTACAAAATTCTTCAATGAACTATTTGTTGTTCATTTTATATTCCTAAGAGACTTAAAACAAAACTTTGAAGAACTTAATAATACACAACAAAGTTTAAGAATATTTTCATGACTAGAAAATTAAAAGTATAGAGAAGCTAGATCAGAAACATAATAGAAAAAATATACGAAATATTTTTCATAAAGAAGAATTGTTGTCAATCTGTGTATAAAGAAATTTTGCTGATTTCAATAAATTTTGTAGAAATATGAAGTTACCAAAGTTTAATGAACCAGTGAAAAACAAAAGAACTGAATTTAATTCACAAATATAAAATCTGTAACACATACCAGAATTTTGAAATTCAAAAAGAAGATCAAACCCACTAATTGCACAGTGTCTCCATAAGGAAATTATTCCCTTCTAGTATCCGAGGTCTGATTTTAAATATGTCCTCCCAGGAAAAAATGATATCAATCACCAGTGTATTGATACCCAAAACGCTAGGTCAGCGAGCCTCTCAATGGCAGTAAAGTACACTTAGAATACTAGATCTAGAAGTAGTTGAAGTAGTACAGAAATTCTATTATTAAAATGAGATCAAACCTCTCAAATTTTCAATAAAAACGGTAGTGCGAGAATGTTCTTATTATGCCTTACAGGAAAGATCGCAAATCTTTGAAAAAGTCACAGTCTTTTTGAAAGGTTATCACCTTCCATAAAAGTCACAACTTTCCATAAAAGTCGCAATTTTTCATAAAAGTCACAAATTTTCATTCAAGTCGCAACCTTTCAAAAAAGTCACAACTATTCATAAAAGTCGCAACTCTTCATTTTCCATTCAAACATTTAAAACCCAACAATTCCCGCATGAATGGCGAATAACTCCAAGAAAAAGAAACGCACAAGTATGTGTACTTTACAAGCAAAAAATTAATTGAATCAGGCTAAATAGGTTTCCCCTTTGAATTTCCGTAGTGAATATGTGTCGGATATACTCGGTTAATCGATGCGATATCTTTGAACCGTAGAGCTTTGGTGTATACCTAGAAAACCATATGTCACACAATTAACCCTTTACCGTTTATGGTTCTTACGATTGTGTTCGTTTCAGCCCTGACCATCTCCTGGTTTCATGAGTGTAGAGAGAGATGGGCTTCTGACAATCATCCTCTTTGAAGTGGCTTACACTTCACACTCACATAGGTGATTTCTAACTGTGTGATCATGTAAATACACTATTTGGTCAACTCTGCCAAACATAGCAAATCAGTAAAACCATTAAACTTTATTAACTCATTAACAACCCTTAATGTTGTATCCTTGTCTCTGAGCATTGTATTCATCATGAGAATGGATTGAGATTGCTGACAATGATGAATCATTAGTCATAACTTTATTTTTCTCCTTAAATATATCTCTTGGGATCTCGAGTCTGCTAGATAGAGTTACCGCCATGCTGACTTGTCCTAAGCCGTAAATTCTTTCCCTTAGATGATCTTTATACATTCTCTCTAGTTAGGCCTTTTTATAAGTGGATCCGACACATTATCCTTTGACTTTAGATAGTCAATTATGATTATTCCACTAAAGAGTAGTTTTTTAACGGTATCATTTTTATGTCATATATGACGAGACTTTCCGTTATACATCATGCTACATGCCATACCTATTACATCTTCACTATCAAAGTTTATGCATGCAAATGCCAATGCTTTGGGCCCAAAGAGATTATCTATCAAGAAATTTCGGAGTCTTTCAACTTATGCACCGACCTTATCTTGAGCACCCAGCTCAAAGATCATTATTTAGCTAGCGATGCATGGTTCTTTTGAAATATTTCCAAGAGATTGCTCCTTTACGAAGTGTAATTATATATTCACTTGTGAATTTTACTTCATTTGTTCGGCGATCAAATTTGCATCACTATATCCTTTTAATACTATTGGATATTGTTATAATTCAAGGAATCGTTTAAAGTATTGTTTAAATACTCCAAAACTCTCTTTATTGTCATTACATTAGTTTGATTGGAATTACTTGTGACTTACTAAGTTTATTAATAGCAAATGTTATACCTGATCGCGCACACTTCATGATGTACATCACACTTTCCAATACTCTAGCACATACAATTGTGAATCACTTTCACTTTAACTCTTCTGAAATGCAGAATTCACATTTATAGAAGACGTGACAATATTGACATCCAAATATTTGAACTAGTCAAGTACTTTTTCAATGAAATGAGACCGTGAAAATGCTAAACATTATGGAGTTCAAAGGATTCTTATACATAAGATCGCATCAGCATATCCTATTTTTTTCATTCCAAGCTTGCTTTCAAGCATATTTTTTGTAGAATTTATGCCGTTAGTGTATCTATTGATGATCAACATATCACAAATATACAAACAAACAATGACCTTCTGATCTGAATGTGAATACATTTATCAGTTCTATCATTGTTAAATCCATTCGACAACATGGTTTGGTCAAATTTCTTATGTCATTGTTTTGGGTGCTTGTTTTACTCCATAATATGACTTAACAACTTCTCACATTTTCTTTTATTCACCAGGATCCATAAAATCCTCAGGTTGTTTCATCTAAATTTCGTACTCCTATTTTTAATTTAAGAGAAATGTTTCACATTCATTTGATGAATTTTGAGGTCATATATCACAATAATAATATTAGCATCCAAATGGATACAATTCTAGTTACTGATGAGTATATATATCAACAAGATCAAAACCTTGTTTCTTTTTTCCTACAGTATTTGACACAAAGTCTTGTTGTATATTTGTCAATAGTTCTATCGACTTTCATTTTCATTTTGAGGATTCACTTTCAACCCAAAAATTTATTTCCTGGAGGAAGATCAACCAACTGCCAATAGGATTGCTCAAGGTTACATCAATCTCACTATTGATACCATTTTCCCAAAAGGATGTGTCTACATAAGTCACAAGAAATGTTACAAAATCATATTCGAAGGAAGTATATGTTCCTTTGAGATTTACTACAACTCCGAATCTCTTTATTAAGTACATTCTCGTTTTGTTCTTTCAAAGGTCGTTTAGATCTTGGACTAGACTACTCAAGTCTAAATTTACAGTCCATGGTTTTAGGTTCTATTTCAATCCTTTTAGGAATAGGAACTTGGACTTTTGCTAGACACCCCCACACTTTGAAATATTTCAAGTTGGATTTCCTTCCTTTACATTTCTCATATGGAATAGATTTTGCCCTGAACAAACAAAATTGCTTCTTTATGAAAAGACAATTTTTTTTTGTTCCCTTTTGCAATAAGGATAGTTCCTCCACACAGATTTTGTGGTAAACCAGAACATCTACAAATGCATCCATCATTTCTTTCAATTTTCAATTGTTTTCTTTAGATTGATGCAAATATGGCTGTAGTTTGATGGATAAATCCACTTTCCAAAGCTATTTCTGCTCAAGGAGATTCATACTATCCATTCTTATCACTTGTTATCTTTTTCTCAACTGATTTTCAATTTCGATATTATATTGTCTAGACATTTTCTATTGCTTCATCCTTACCATTAAGAAAATAGACACTCTTATTTTGTTAAATGCAATTATCAATTAAAGTAACGAGATACTTTTTTCGTACTACGAGATGGTATGAACTTCATATCACAAATGTCAGTATAAATCAATTTTAAGGGATTAAAATTCCTTTTAACATGTTTATAAGAATGCTCAGCATACTTAGATACCACATAAACTTGATATTTTTATTTGTTGCACTCAAAGATAGACAAAACTTCTATGTTGATTAGTTTTCCTTACAAGGTTTTGTAATTGACATGCCCCAAGTAATCATGTCACAAACATTGACTCAAGCAAGTAAGAGCAAAAAAAAAATCAGTTCAAAAAGCTCTTTGCGAGGTAAGCTTTTTCTTCACTTATTTTTTGTTCCTATTTTTTAAGATTTTGTATGATACAAATATTGTTTAGAGTCACCACCTTGTCAAATGTCGTTTTCAGAAGGACTTTTCCACAAATTTTCAGGTTAAATAAAGGCAATATAAATCAAATGTTACATTACCAAAAACATAAGAAATGACTATTCACCAATATTCATGTGTATGCAAATACATTTAATATAATAGACATATATTTTCATGAAAAATCACAACAATTTAAGCGACACTTTCTTCATAAAAGAACACGATTATCTTGAACATGTATATATATAATTTGGTTGTTTCATACTAGTAACACTATATACTAATAATAGAGAAACTCTAACATAATACAAAAGTATCCTTGAATTTCATATCTTTTGCTCCAAAGTTAAATTAGACACCAAGTCTAATCATAAGGAAATAACCCCCACATTTTAAATTGGATATCAAAATTATTTTCAAGTATTTGAAAATAATTTTTTTTACATATTTTTCCATACTCTCAAAATGTCATTGGTAGTACGAAACCTCTTCTAAAAATATTATCCTACGAAAGAATTATAGAGTTTCAATTCTCTTTAACAATCTTTACATAGTGACAAAGTTCATTCCATAGAGGCACAAACACACTAACTCTAAGTCGCTAGTATTTCTCGTCTATCACAAACAGACATACTACTTAGTATAAAGAATACTAACAATAAAGACAAAATTTTGTACAGTTTTTTCTATTTAACAATGAAGTTTATAGAACATACAAAGTACAACACTGACTTATCATGTGAAGTTTTAATATTCTTCAAAGCAATTGCAAAGTCCAATTTATTCAGAGTAGAAAGCAACAAAAGTTTTTAGTCTACAACAATTTGATACAATCAAATTGACAGTGAGTACAAAAGTACAAATTTTTTGTTTAATTTCAAACATAATAAAACATATTCCTAAATTTATCACATAGATATGTTTTTTTTTAATTTCAAATAGTCTTCCAACTAAAACATTTTGACATAATATTTTATCAAACCAAAATATCCATGTCTCACTCTGCAAACTTGTGAATTTTAAAGTCAACACTATTTTCCAAGGAAAATTCATTCGAAAATCATACAATTTGCTTAACTTTTTTCAAAGGCATACATGATAAATATAAATATCGTTAACCTTAAGAAACTTTTTCCCTCCTTAAATGAATAATAAGAAGGTTACATCTTTAACTGGAATACAAAAAAAACCTTTTTCTGTTACATTCTCACTTCGAAGTTTCTAAACAAACCAATTAATTATGGTGAAGTAATGCATTTACCTTGTACTTCCATGATCAGATTCTCTCTATCAGTAGAATACAAAAAATAATAATAGTATAATAATTTCCATAAGATTGTTGTTCATTTTATATTCCTAAAATACTTATAACAAAACATTGAAGAACTTAATAATCCACAACAAAGTTCAAGAATATTTTCATGACTAGAAAATTAAAAGTAGTAAAGAACTAGATCAGAAACAAATTAGAAAAAATATACAAAATATTTTTCTTAAATAAGAATTATCCTCAATCTGTATTTAGAGAATCTTACTGATTCCAACAAATTTTGCAAAAACACGAAGTTACCAAAGTTTAATGAATCAGTAAGGAACATAAGAACATATATTGATTCACAAATCTAAAATTTGTAATACATATAAGAATTTTGAAAAAGAAACAATAGATCAAGACCACCGAATGCACACTATATCCTGAAGGAAATTATTCCCCTCTAGTATCCGAGGTTTGATTTAGAATATGTCCTCCCAGGATAGAATAATCTCAATCACTAGTGTATATCCAAAATGCTGGTGTCAGCGAGCCACTCAACTATAGTAAGGTACACTTAGAATACTAGATTTAGAATTAGTAGAAGAAGTCCAAAATTCTATTATTAAAATTGGAAGAATGTCTCAATTTATTGAAACAAAGGATAGTATGAAAAGGTTCTTATTGTGCCTTATTGGAAAGGTCATAAACCTTTGGAAAAGTCACAATCTTTCGTAATGGTCGTCATCTTTCATAAAAGCCACAACATTTCATTAAAGGCACAAATTTTCATAAAAGTCACAACTTTTTATCAAAGTCACAACTTTTCATTAAAGTCGCAACCTTTCATAAAAGTCAAAAGTATTCATAAAAGTCGCAACTCTTAATTTTCCATTCACATGTTTAAAACCCAAAATGATTGAGGTATTTATAGACTTTTAAACCCTCCTAAGTCTTGTCAACACAACTTAGTCTTCACCGCTTTAATGAAAGTTCTTTAAATCGAACTTGACTCGAATTCCTTCTCACGTTGGGTCTCCTCCTTTCATTCATCTTTGAGTTTTTCATAGATATAATCCTAATACTCCACAAGATAGGGAAAAAAAGTAGGATTCTGCAGGACATTTTAAAATTTAATCATTTGAATTCCTTCGTAACCCTAATTAATATGTCATTGAAATGCTTCCTTAATAGCTTGCCGTAATAGGTAAAAATATTTCCTTATACTCATAAATTTTAATGGTGATGTGTTACGCAAGGGTGATCAATATTCGCTGAAGAAATGTTTGTTTGAATAGATATAAGAAATATTGGAATTGCAGCGTGGAGTGATACCTTAGCGATCATGTGCATCAGAAAGACGAATAAACTCTAGAATAACATTGAAACACTTTATAAAATATATGTATGAATGAAGTGATTGTACCAAAAAAGTGCAATAATAAGGGAACTAATTCTATCAAAAGTTCCCTCTTCTTGAAAAAAGGAAAGCAAAGTCAAATAACTCATTGCCTTTATTTTCCTTTTTTTGAAAAGGGATCTTTTCCATGATTTGACCCCTTATTGTGGCACTCATTTGATATTATATAAACTTCATGTCTACACGTATTTTGAAATGTATTCCAATACAATTGTATATTTTATTCCTCTCTCAAATGCATATCAATGGTTAAGTGGACAAAAAAGTTCTTAGAATCTAACTATGAGAGGGCTATAGGAAGATATTCCATTCCTCTCACTCTTTATTCTCATGCTATGAATTTCAGAAACATTTGATAAACACGTTTAATGTACACTAATGTGTAGGTGACTTTTTTCCCCTGAAAGCCCCCACCCATTTATACGTGGTATTCAGGCAGCAAAAAATGCTTCAACGCCATTAGTATAATGATCTCTCCCAATACTTTCTATTCACATTAACTTTCCAATCTTATTCTCGAATTGTTCCTGTGATTTTCAGGTATACGTTGGTTAATAGTTATGATATGCTTTCAATTTTCTTTTACCTTTTTGGGTTTGAAACGTTATCTATTTTGCATTATTGTTTGAGGTATTTAAAGCTTTTGATTAAGGTTTATATTTTGTGGCTGAATTTCAAAATTTTGATCTTTGATTGGGTTTTCGAATACAGTCACCTAAGGGTCAAAGAAGATAGTTGTTTTTTTCCATCTCTTTGTGAAACTCGATTCTGGTTTCCGATGTTAAAGTGGATTGGCTTAAATTTCTAAAATCATTATGTCTCGTTGAAACTAGTATATTATAAACTAAATACTATGTCTCTTGACTATATTCATTTTATTAATTGTGTCTAGTTTTTTCATTCTTAAGATTCGTCTTAAAATCTACTTATCGAAAATATCAACAATATTGTTTGAGGTTCTGTATGCTTGGGTGTATCACTTGATGGCGGGTACTTGATCATTTTCTCATTTATATCGGATGAATTCGGTTTAATCTGATGATTAATTGATGTCTAAATATCATATTTTTATAGCTTAATATCGATGAGAGATTATGTTGTGACGATGTAATTTCAAACATATCTCAGATGGTTTGTTCAGGTTCACTGCCGATTGTAACCAATATTGATTCGGGATTTTAGCATGGTTAGGTTACAAAAACATTTGTCCTTATGGTTGTGTCAAGGTCTAGTGGTAGAATTGCTTAGTTGAAGAGTTCACTTGAGAATAATTTTGTTGTTAGCTAAGCTTGCATAGAAGAATAGTTCTCATCAGAGTATTGAGATGTCCCTATTTAGGCATTTTATAGGAGGAGGTATAGATCTCCTGTTGGTTATTTTGATAAGTTTGAGATGAGACATTGAGTACAATTATTTTATAGGAATCACTGATACATGATTCACCCTTTCTGACCCTCACCTTCTTTTGATCGTTCGTGCACGAACGATTGGTATATTGGTATCTAATTTTTTAGTTTTTAGTATAAGATCTTTATATTTCATAAAATACTTTTCGGTGACAATATGAGGATTAACAAATTTGCATTGGGTAAAAACCTTTAATCTCTCTTGAACATTGATACTCATGGATATATAAGGTTATATTATTTTCATAAGTCTGCCTGAATCGTGATAAAAAAGGAATACATATTAATATTATCGTATACTAGAATTGAATATTAAGTATCTTCATGAGGAAGGTGATCATCCTCCTGATCCAACTATATTTCGACAATTAGTTGGGAGTTTAAATTACTTTATTGTTACTCGACTTGTTATCTCTTTTGCAGTTCAACAAGTTAGTAAGTTTTTGACACTCCCCTGACCACTTGGTAGTTGTTCATCACATTATTCAGTGCATTCGAGGAACATTTACTCGTGGATTGTTCTTTCGAAGTGGTTCTCCGATTCGTCTTAATATTTTTATTGATTCTGATTGTGTGAGATATCCTGATACTCGTATTCAGTCTCAGGTTGGTTCATGTTTCTTGGAATGTCATTGATATCTTGAAAGAGTAAAACGAAATATCGTGTGTCAAAATCTTCAACAAAGATCACATATTTATCCATGTCTATTCATTGCTCCTAGGTTGTAGGTTTCGTGGATTACTTAATGAGATTGGATTTCCTCGATCTGATTCTAGTCCTCTCCACCATGACAATATAATTGTTGTTCAGCTTCCTATGAATATAGCTTTTTATGACAGGACCGAACACATCAAAGTGGATTGTCATTAAAAACTAGATATTGAAGATAAATGAGTGATTATTCTTCCACAGTTTACTAGTGATCTTCAAGTAGCTGATTCGTTTACAAAATCTATGGAACAGCAACACCATTAGTTTCTAGTAGTCAAATTTATGCTTCTTGATCCACCTACGTTAATTTATGAGGGATGTTAGCATGATTGACAACTAAATGATTGTATATATTAAAGTTATTATATAATAATATATATTAGCATGATCATATATATTTGTTGTAGAATCAAAGGAATAAATATTGTGATAGAATAATTTATTTGAAAGGATAGCACGACATATTTTGAGGAATTCAATAGAAGATTTGTATAGACAGAATAGTTGATCATTAGGGATAATACTGGTGTATCTTTAGGTATGTGTAATCTTTATTTTCTCCAAAAGATTAAAGTTTGTTTGTTGTGAATAGGAGCTTTTGTTGTGTCTACGATGACTAGATTTGAGTTTCTCCATATGACTGATGCAAATACAAAAATTAACGGGGATGCAGGGCTTAAATCTACAAAAATGTATTAGTCTTAAATTTTTTTATTCTTCCTTGGGAGATTGCAAAAAAAAAAACTCATTAAGTTAATTTTGTATCGTGGAGAGTTTTCCATGTGTTAATGTGAAGCATCTTGAAAATCTGAATCTGGAGGGTTCCCAAACATTGAAGAAATTCCCACAAAACCTTGGGAGAATGAAGTCGGAGTTAGAGATAATGTTGAAAGGCATTGTCAAAAAGGAAATACCGTCATCTATTATTGAAAACCTAGCTCATCTTACAGAGTTAGATTTTTCAGTCATGAAAAAACATGTAGCTTTTCCAAATGTTGGGTATGTAGAAAGAGTTAAAGGGAATTGGATTAAAGATGAAAAGAGAGGAACTTGAAATATTGGGAACTTGAAGAGTTTGGAACTTGAAAAATTCTCTTATGATTTAGTGAAAGACATTTGTCCCTCATCGTGGTGGAAAGAAGAATAGGAGAGTTTAAATATTGAAACACTCATATTAATAGTTAAAAGGGTTTGAAAGAGGGACCCCCCTCGCGCCATTGTCGTCGTCGCTCGCTCGACTCGGCCTTGACTTTGTCTTTAGAAAAATATCGAGAGATTTTAAGTATGCATAATAAGTACAAAGATTTAAAGTATGCATAAGAAGTGTAAGAATATCTCCTTGTAAATAGTTTTGGTCAGATGCAATAAAAAATTTTAAATTCAAAAAGAAGTTATTAAGAACAACATCTGAGGTTGCTAAAGAGACAAAAAGACGTGGAACAATAAGAATCCCAAGTAAAGTGGAACCGCGTCCATATAAGATCAAAAATAACTAAATTCAAATGGACGACGTTAGACTCCATTCTTATGAGCCTCCATCAATCTCTTTTATATTGTTGTATGCCATATTTTATTTTAAACAATTTATGAATCACAGATAGATTTTAAGTATAAAAAAAAGAGTAAGAAAACTTCCGTGAAAAGAGTTGGTTAGATGTAATGAATTTTTAAAAATGTCAAGAAGTTATAAAGAATAACATCATACGTTACTAAAAAAAGTGACTAGAAAACGTCGGACAACAAAAGTCCTAAGTAAAGTAGAACATCACATCCATAACAGATCATAATTAACTAAATTAAAATGGACGACCTTGGACTCATTTCTTATGAACCTCCATCAATCTAGTTTTTATTATTGTATGACATATTAAGTATATGCTAAAAATAACCCTACAATTGTTATTATCATAAATGTTTTTTTGGTCATTGCCTACAAAATAATCATTACTAATTATAAGGTTTCATATCACTGGCCCCAACATTATTTGGATTGAACCATAGTTATGATTATGATTATAATATGGAGTTACAAAAAATTAATGGAATTATCAACCAAGCAATAGGTGACATCTGAATATTCACAATAGGATGTACTAAACAAAATTTTTGACATATGACATATAAAATCTCACAACATAATTTTGTGAGCTCTTGAACTCACCAATATTAAAAAATATTTAAAAAGACGACCTTAATTTCCTAACAATCAAGATGAAAAACACATGTTACTCAATATATTTTTCGAAAAAGATAGTCTTCCATGTTGTTTTCAAATTTATGGTTCACAAATTTAATTGAAAGAAGCAAAAAGAAAGATTTGTTACTTCTTTATAAAATAAAATTAAAAACTTTATCAAAGGGGAATGAGTTATCAGTACAAAAAATGATCTTTAATGATAATTAATAGCTTAGTTATTGATAAGAATGTATTTTCTGAGGCAATTGGTACTCTGTATAAATGTCCCTGAAGTCTATAGCAACATTGAATACAATGATAGTTTATTAATATCGATAAAGGCAATAGTTCTCTCGGTGGACGTCCATATTTATTGACGATAAAAACATTTTTATAGTGTATTTTTGATATTTGTTAGTTTCACAAAAATATGATCTCTTCTATGCCCAAGAAGAAGAGAACAAGAAATATGACAAATTAGTTAACTTGCAATAAAAGATGTGAACTAATTGTCTCTATATAAATACTCTAGGAATAATGCAATGACATACAAAATGTTCGTACCTAATAAAAATAATTAGAATGATATACTAACTGTGGCATGCAAGAGAGAAATCATTTTAGTTCTTTTAACAAACAACAACATTGGTTCCGCATTAGTTATCAAATATTTGTTATTTTGTGCTATCAAATATAGCACAACCACAAGAAATTTTCTCGAAAATTATAAATTTTCAATCATCCTCACTGGTCTTTTAAACATAATTTAAAATAAGTTACCCAAATTGCAAAAAGAAATTGAAATAGGTACATAAATCACAATAATTTATAGTAAAAAAATTAAGCTTAATGAAATAGGAGGAAAAAAACTTTGAGAAAGAAACATACTTTAGAAGAAGCTTAATTAATGTATATGAATTAAAAAAAAATATACAAACAATAATGGAAGAAATAAAGATTTTTTACTAAAGAATCAAATGTAATGAATTCAATCATAAACCATTTCAGCAGCGTATCACATTACAATTGAAATCAATTTTCTTTGCTTATATGAAGAAACCATTAGAAAGGGACAACATAGAAGATCTAATTTCAATCATCCGTGCTGAAAATTAATAGAGTTTAAAAAATGCCATGAAAATAAGGGAAAAATTTGCCACAGTTCGATGAATCACTTGACTTATAGAAAAGATTATGTTGCATGAAAACTTTCAAGAATGAAAGGTAACTTCAGAAAAATTTAATTAATGTATTTGAATTTGACTACCTTATAGCAAGAAAAAACCCTACAAATTATAGTTGTACAAAATTTCTCTACTTATACACAACATAAGATAGTGTGAACAAATGTTTATTTTGCCTTATGAAAAAGTTACCACTCTTTTGCAAAAGTTAGAATCCTTCATAAACGTCAGAACATATCATAAAAGTCATAGTTTTTCATAAAAGGCGCAACTCTTCATAAAAGTCACACCTTTTTATGTAAGTCAAAAGTTGAAACTTATCGTGAAAAGAGAGGGCTAGTTTTGAAATAAATAAATTTGAAAGGGAATGTTGGTTTTTGGTTGTGTCACTAACATATTTTATATCAATTTATGATTGTTTAATTTTTTAAAAAAGGATAAAAATTGGTTGCGGGTTCCTTATCTTGATATAATTAAGGTACAATGATTAAATAATGATAGTGTAATGATGAGTACAAAATTGTGATGCGCTAGAATAGTTAATGGTTGGACAACAAATTGATATTTCAGTATGCACTAGTTCGAAAACTATACGCTGTATTATATTTTATTCTTTTTATCATCAAAACTTAATCTAAGGTTAAAAAAATTGAGATAGTTAATTAATTATTAACTATAGTATATTATTAAGAGAAATATAGGCTTAAACTTAGGATTGAATATAATTAACAAGAGACTTGACATGTTCCTGGACCTCAAGATTAGGAACTTTAGTATAGATTTGTGTTTGATGATTTTTTGGTCTAGTCTATACATACAGTAATTTAAGTATCTATAGACTCTTTGAATTACAAATTACAGAAATTGGATAAATTGGAAGTGTTCGAAGGCATTGAGAAAGGGAAAATTATTGAAGAAGTAACTTGTTTGACTTTGGTTCTTCGGTGGAGGTAGGTTATGTTTATTTCTATTTGATAGATAAACTCTCAATAGCGATTAATATGTATTGAGTGATATTGTTAGTTTCCTATGTACTTGATTGTGTGGTTGTATAGCTCGGTTGTGTGGGTTGGGGTTGGTCTTAAATTCTAAGACTGTTGAATTTATGATCTTCAACCCTCTCTATCGAAGTTATGCCGGGAATAAAGAAGGTTTGATGAAATATTGTTAATGAATAGAAAGTGGTGATAATAATGAATAAATTAAGGTTATTATTAGATTATAGTAACCCGTTCCGGCATTGTAGTATTGGATAGGAGTGTCACGTTCCAACACGGTATTATTGGATCAGAGTTTCACGTTTTGATACGGTATTCTTAAATCATATTGTCACGTTCCGACATAGTATAACTAAAGCAGCGTGTCACGTTCCGACACAGTAACATTATTGAAAAAACTTATTGAGTTAACTTAACATATTCAATCTCAAAGAACCCACTTCCCAAATGAACGTTGTGTGGAGTCATCAGTCCCCATGTGTGTCAAGGATATTGTGAGTGATTATGTACTGGCTTCTGTTGCCACTTGTTCATGTTTTTTGTTGCTAGTTACTGGTTAAGTGTCATAGTTGATTTGCCAATATTATTCATTGTGTATAGTTTCTTTTTTGGGTTGGCCGATGATACCTACACATTACATGTTGCCCCATACTAAGTCCTACTTAAGTTTTCCTTTATTTTCTTTTGTACAATGAGTATACCGACGACCTCGAATCTCCTTCATCTATAGCCAGTCTCAAGTATATCAGGTTCCAGGTTGAGCTACTCATTCAAGCTATTGTTGGATTCTCTCTGTCATGACATAATGTCATTAGTTTTCGGACATAAACCATTTTATTTCATTATTTTGATGTCTTTTATACTCTTAGACTTAGTATTGAAAATTAGATTTTCTTAATGTGATGACTTTCATGTTTTGGGAATGAGATATAGTAGATTATATTGGATTTGTGTTTCTTACACTAATGAGATTTAAGCATCTACGTTATGATTGGTACTTTGTAAGGTGAGAATGATTAATATATGTTGGGGTTGAATATTTGGTTTGCCCACCTAGGAGGTTAAGTGTGGGTGTCACTTAGGACTGGATTTGAGTCGTGACCGACATAAAGACAATTAGAGCTATAACATGATACTATGGTGTATCCCATACCCAAAAGGGTTGTCCTACTTGTCCAAGTAGAATCATGGACTTCTAGGTTAAGTAGATTTAGCATATAATAGATATATGGGGGTACATCACTAAGGGATAAGGATATTTCTAATCGAAACATGTCCTCTACTCGAAAGATCTTTCATCTCAAGAGATTACTTTGAGAAACCAAGACTTTATTTCATAGGAGCTTCAAGTTTACCTCAATATCCACTCGATACTAATTATAAAACCCACAAAATATTTATTAAGTCCCAACTTACCTTATTATGGAGTAGATCCTTATAACATGCCTGAGAAAACCTTCACCATCCATGATGTATTAAAATAGTTTTTAGCCTCGAATTCAATTAGGTGAGAATAACTTTTAACCTAAGAACCCTTATTATGTGAGGAAACCTTTGACATCATGCTAGTTTGTGTTTATGAGAATGTCCTTTGAATAACACAATAACACCATCATCATTGGTACATTACTCTTAAAGCCCCTTAAAACAATGGCATAGACATTATAAGTACTTGCAATACTCCATAATTTACCTGCCTCTGGAGATCAAATCTAGTTTCAAACATAATTACTTAGAAAGCATAGTTTAGGTATGAATTTAATCATAACATCATGTAGATCTAGCAATATATGATTAATTTAATAAAAATCTCCTTTTACATTGAAAATCTAACATCACATGATTCATAACTCAAAAATATAGGTGTTTAAATTGTTTTATGGGAACATAATCATAAAATCATAGTAATTCATTAATTCATACATAAATTTAACATAATCAATCATTTAAATAAATTTTGGAGAGCACCCATGGTAATTGAAGTAAACCTTAACAAATTGGGAATTTCGACCTGTTGAGATTGTAGAATTTGAGAACTCCATGGATGAAAACTATCATAGCTAACTAGCAAAGCCCAAATAAATTGAAGTATGGAAACTTCTTTTTTGAACCTTATATTGAATCTTCAACTTCTTCTTCTAAATCTTCAATATTCAAGAGAGATAATTATTTTGAGAGTATGAATTTTTGGGGATCTGTTTTGGGTTTACCAAGGTCTAGCAGGCAATGTGATTCTATTTGGGTGATTCTTAATAGAATGAGAAAATTAACTCACTTTTTGCAGTTTTTGTCACCATTAATTCAGACAAAGATTAGAAATTTACTACACAACTTTGAAAACATTCCAAAAAGGTTTCGGTTCAAAAGTTAACCTAAGCACTTCCTTTCTTTCTCATACAAATGGTCAAGAAGCGTGCACTATTAAGAACATATAGGATATATTGATGGCTTGTGTGATTTATTTCAAAGGTAATTGGGATGATCACCAACATCATATTGAATTGGCTTACAAAAATAGTTACCACTCTAGCATAAAAATGAATCCTTATGAAACTCTTTATGGGAGAAGATATAAATCTCATATTAGATGTTTTGAAGTTGGAAGCAGCGTTGATAGGGTATCCTTTAGATCATAAAGATATGGATATGGTTAAAGTGATTCAAGAGAGGTTGAAAATTGCACAGAGTTGTAAGAAATCCTAAAACTATGGTTGAAAAATGGACTAAGAATTTTAAGCAAATGATTGGGTATACTTGATAGTTTCGCCCATGAAAGGTGTTGTAAGATTTTTTAAGGAGAAGCTTAGTCCACGGTATATCATCCCTTACATAATACAAAAAATTGTAAGTAATAAATCTTATGAGTTGGAGCTACCACAAGAGTTAGCCGCAGTTCATACGGTATTTGAAATCTCCATTTTGAAGAAGTTCATTGGCGATCGTTAATTAATCAAACCAACTGAAGATATTGGGATCAGTGATAATTTATCTTATGAGGAGATTCTTGTCTAGATTCTAGATCGAAGTTTTCAAGTTGAGGACTAAGGAAGTAGCATCAGTCTAAGTTCTTTGGAGAAACGTGTTTGTTGAGGAAGCGAGTTAGGAAGCAGAGGAAGATATAAAGAAGAGATATCCATATCTCTTTGAAACCAGAGAAGTTCCAGTTCAAGGTATTAATTTTGTTTTTAGTAGTCTATAGTTTATATACTTGATGTGTTAGATTTTCTTGTTGGGTGTTTGAACTAAATTATTTATGTTATACACTTAGCCTAATAAGAGTAATATCAATAGGGGATGAATAATCTAAAAGGGTAGTACTGTAACATCTTGCAAAATGAAATAACTAGGAAGAAGTTAAGAAATTCAAATCGCCATTTTTTGCAAAGTATATCGAAATCTAGAAAATTTGTAAAGTATGTTGAATTGAGTTTTTGGTTAGATTACAACGACAATAATTCCTAGTTCAGGATTATTTAGATGAGTTTCCAAATATCGTAGGAAAGATCATGAAATAATTTTTCCAACGCCACCTAGTTTGTGCAATTTCAAGTTTGTATGAGTGAGATATGCCTATTTGAAGTTTGGCTATTAAAATAATTAAAGTCTAATCGGGATTTTTCAAGGGTATTTAAGTATATTTCTTACCCAATTATTTTAATTCATTTTTATGAATTTAATTGGGGTCAAATAAGATTTTAGACGGTTTAGAAAAGTGTATGTTCATGCTAGGGCTTGGAGAAAAGACTAAATAGGAGAAACAGGAAGAAAAAACTTAAGACAAGAAGGTTCGAGTTTGTATAGTGGATTCTCTAAGGACTCAATTCTAAGAGGTATGTGAGATCATATAGAATTGGTTTGATTCACCCGTGCGCCAATCATGATTCAAGGCCCATTTGGATGGGCTTAATAAAAGCTGCTTTAAAAAAGTACTTTTGAAAGTGCTGAAACTTATTTTTAATATAAGCAGTTCTGCGTTTGGATAAAAGTGCTGAAGTTGCTATGCCAAACGTGAAAAGAGAAAATATGGAAGAAAGAGATATTAGCGTTATGTGGGTAATTTGGAGATTGTATAAAAATATTAAGGGCAAAAAGATAAAAATGTGGTCAACTTAAAACAACTTATCAGCTAAAAAAAAAGCATCCCTACCCTAGCTTTTAACTTTTAGCTTAAAATAAGTTTTTTTTTAAACTTAAAATAAGTTGTTTCGAGTATTGTCAAATATCTAAATAAGTCAAAACCCATCTTTTAAGTCTATTAGACCAGGTTTTAAGCTGAGCCAAACGGGCTCTCAATTAAGTGAAGTATAAGATTTGAAATCAATGTTTTTGAGTTGTTGATTAAATTCTTTTGAATTATTGTGGGTTGTATTCTTGATTTTTCTTGATATTTGATTCATATTTTGGGTGAAATTTTGAGTTGAATCTAGTATATATTGATAGTATAACTCAATCCAAGCTTTTGGGGAAGGAATTATGTGAAATTAGAGAGTTTCGAGTTGAAAATACCAAAGTAAAGTTGGGGAGCACCAATGGAGTCATCTCTCTTAGATCCCTAAAAAGGGGTCTCTGAATTATGGGCTCTGGGGATATGCACAAGCCATAGCACCCTAATCCTGTCTTTGAATTTCAAGGTTTTGCGTCTTTCACCTCTGAAAGTGCCAGGGACGACAATTCTTACTTTTCTTGTTCCATCTTTTTATACTAGTTCCATAGTATCATGCCTATGTTTTCGAGTTGATTTCAACATTCTGAGGTACATGTTTAAATCATCCATAAACATGATATCATGAACCTTGAATCCATAATTCAATTGAAGTAATGTTAAGAATCATGTCTACAAGTAAAGAAGTAAGTCAAGTGAAGTTCATAATTTTTTCAAAAGATATTCAAAGAAGTTAGAAATGTTTTCAAATTTGAGCAAGAAAGGAAACAACAATCCAAGAGAGATTTTAAGATATGTTTTTTAGTAATAATGTCATACCAAATAAAGAATATTATTTCAAAAACAAATGAGTTAAGTACACTTTAGGAGTAGTATTGAGAATGTATATGGGGACGCGAGTTGATAATGAATCAAGACTACGTAAACCATGTAACCATCATGGGTAGTAAATGATCATATTATTAAGATGATTCCTTTGTAATTTTTTTCATAAACTAGTGTATCTACTTATTTAAGGTGTCCAATATGAAACAAATGTATACGATAATTTTGAAAGTGTGGGCAAGACGTTGTATCAACACTTAGGCTCATAGTGATTGTTATCGGTTGGATAAACTCCCATAGAAACTATATTACTTTATTATGTGAGTTAAGTTGTGTATATTATTGAATTTGTTAATAAACTGAGTGTCTTTCTACTATTATTAAAGCTTTCTATACATTTCATATGTTTTATTGCTTCTTATTGAGTTATGTTTTTCCCAAGTAGAGTAAAGTCAAAGTAAGTGTTTCTTTCAGATTCCATTCAAGTTTATGTTATTTTTTGAAGTCCCATGACATAATCGTAGATTAAATGAACTGATGTCATTTGGTCTTCATCGTTTATTGATGTACACACAGATAATCAGGATAAACATCCATGGTCGCGTTGATCAAGTTAAGCACTCTGAGTCGGTTGGTTCCATGCTTTCTTGAGGGATCCTCTTATCATTTCCTTTAGTATTTCATTTTTTAGGACGATTGGAGGTCTTGTCACGACAATCCTTTTTTTTATATGCTTGATAGACCATTAGTTATAGTTCTTTAGTCTTTTAATTTTCATTATTGTATGTGCAGACTTGAGTTTGGTTAATTGGCTGGTTGAATTTTTTCTTTATCACATTCTAAGTTCTATATGAACTATCTTTGTTAAGTTAAGTCTTCCTCTGAGAAAGTAAGTTAGGACAAGGGTTTCCTTGGGGTCAATAATGGTTCTCGAGTGACAATCCCGCCCAGGGTGTATGCTCATGGAATCACAACTCTAAAATTATTTGATTGTAGAGGTTTCTATTAGAACTCTGCATCGAAATGAAAAGATCAACGACATTGTATGGCGACAACACTATTATGCAATCAGAATAGCAACAAACCCCGTCCATCATGAAAGCACAATGAATATAGATGTTATATTAGAGAAGTTGTTGAAGATTGGAGTATTAGCCTAAATTATATATCCTCTAAAGATAAACTGGCTGATTTATTCACAAATGCCATGTGAAGAAGTAGACATAATTATTTGTTGGCCAAACTCATGTTTCATGAGAAACAACGTTAGTTTGATGGAGGCTGTTGAATACAACCTTATTTATCAAAACCAAATTAGGAATTTCCCGATATAGATAACGGTCATTATCTTTAAAGAAATAGATAATTATGATTCCAATAGATTATATAAATACCTTTTAAATCCTACTATTTTATAATTAATTAAAGAGATCACAATTCTTTTATCCCTAGTTGTTTTGGGTCTCTATCGTTATTCAACTTTTTAGAGATTTCTTATCTAAATGTAGAAGTGGCAAAGGATGTTTACTACTTCACAATATATCAACAACTCACCTTAGTAAAAGAGATATCAAGGGATTTGGTAAAATGTTGAAAGTCGTCTATTGATGATTAACTATACCACAATAAGCCTGATTCCAAAGGTTAAAAATACAATTTATGTCAAGGAATGTAGACCTATTGGTTCCTGAACAACCTTGTAAAAACTATTTATAATGTAATAACGACTAGATATAAGAAAGTGGTTGAAAAATAGGTTGGAGAATCTCATCATGCTTCATTTCTGGTAGGAGTATACTAGAAGAAGTCATAGTAGCACATGAATTTGTTAAAGGTTATTACAAAGAAGGATTTTCCCCTAGATGCCTTATAAAGATTGATATCTAGGAGTCCTATGCATCACTCAAGTGGAATTTATTTGAAATTTCATTGCTCGAGTTTGGTTTCCCGATCAAATTAGTTAATTTCTAAATGGAGTGTGTTACCACTATAAACTACTCTTTATTGATGAATGGAACTCTAACCCAAAAATTACAAGGAACTAATGGTTAAAGGCAAGGTGACTTCAAGTCCCCGTACTTGCTTTTATCAGAAATGGGTTATACGTTAACAGATTCCTGAAACAACTCCAATTGAACCCAAACTTTAATTTCCATCCTAACTGCATCAAAGTCAATTATGTAAATATTTTTTTTGATTATCTTATAATATTCAATAGAGCTGATAAAACCTCTTTCAAACTACTAGCACAACAAGCTTTCTATCAATTTTTGGAGGATTTGGGGTTGAGGAAAATCTGTACCAATGCTCAATATATATAACTTAAGTATTCGAAGAATTGAAAAATCAACTATAATATGAAATGCACTTTAGACTTGGAGAAATTTCTTTAAAATAGCTTGAGTTCCTGTAACATCCGGGAATAACCCCTAGACGTAAATAGTGTTATCGTCCTCTTTGAGGAATAAGACTAGCCTCGTAGCATACATCATTACATTAATAGGTCAAATTTGGCGGTAATTTAAAAACTTTTTCATTACATCTACTCGGAGTTTTACATAGACCTCTACATACACAAAATATATATATCGAGTTTACATAGACCCTTCGTATAGGAAGATTACTTAGTGTTCTAATTTCATTCCACGTAGAAATTGATACATAAAAGATAATATAGTCATAATAGTCGTCTCATCTCATAACTATCTCGTGTAATAATTTGGGCATAACCCATACATCAAAGTAAGAATGCTTCACATGGGCTATACAACATTTGAAATGTCTTTTCACATTCATTCGACCAATAAAACTTCTTATTCTTTTGCGTCAATGTATTCAAGGGAGATGCAATGGGCGTAAAACCATCGACAAACCTCCGATTATAACCCGCTAGACCCAAGAAACACTTATTGTTTGTTGGATTCAATGGTCTAGGATAATTCTTGACTTCCTGAGTTTTTGTTGGAATAACCTCAAATCTCTCACTAGAGATGATATGACCAAGAAATACCACCGACCTCAACAAAAACTCACGTTTGCTATATTTGGAAAACAATTGGTTCTCCTTAAGCACTTGTAACATCATTATCAAATGGTTCATATGATCACTCTCATTTTTTGATATACCCAGACATCGTCAATGAAGACAATGACAAATAAATCTAGGTAACTTCAGAACACTCTATTCATGAGATCCATAAATGTCGTCGAGGTATTTGTGAGACCAAAGGACATTACTAAAAACTCATAGTTACCATATCTAGTCTTAAATGTTGTCTCTGGTATATTCTCACCTCTCACCATAGGTTTTTTATACTACGATCTAAATCCAATCTTAGAAAAGTATCTTGCCCCTTGGAGTGGATCAAACAACTCGTTAATTCTAGGGAGAGGATACTTATTTTTTGTAGTGACTTTATTGAGTTGGCGATAATCAATGCACATTCGAAGGGACCCATCCTTCTTCTTCACAACAAAAACCAGCGCACCCCATGAAGAAATAATAGGTCTTATAAAGCTCTTTTCTAGTAAATACTTGAGTTGAGCCTTCTACTAGTTCAATTTAGATGGAGACATCCGATACGGAGGAATTGAAATGAGATTCGTATTCGGTAACAAGTCTATACCAAAATCAATTTCTCGTTTGGGAGGAATATCGGGAAAATCATTACGAAAGACCTCTGATTTGACTTGGGAGGAACTTGATTTGACACCCTCTTTTTGAACCTATACATGTCATATTAATCCTACATTTTGAAGAAACACCATCAAAGGATCTTGCCTTGTAGTGATCTCTACTCCTCCTTTTAGACCTTATCTCTTCCACTAGTTGAGCATGAACCATGAGACGATAAATAATCATATTGTCATGTATCATAGCCGAATGACACTCTTCTTTCAAGTCATCCGACATTCCTATCAGAAAATGGTTTATTTCATCTCTAGGGTCAGAAACCAAAGAAGAAGCATATTTCAACTATTTAACTAATTTAAAATAGTATTCAAGAACACTTATACCTTCTTAGCGAAGGTTGATGAACTCCACCACCTTGTCTTCCCTCTTCTCACTAGGAAAGAACCTATAAACAAATGTCTTCTTGAACACTTTCAAAGTCACCGTCCACCTCTTAACGACCTATTGTCCCTTCATTAGACGCACCATGTTTTAGCCAAATCTTTGAGTTGGTAAGTGGATAATTCAGCCTTTTCACTAGTAGACAACCACATCGAATCGAGAATCTTTTAGATTTCATCACTAAACTCATAGGGGTCTTATTCTACCTTGGACCCATAGAAAGTAAGAGGACTCATCCAAGTGAAGTCCCTTAGACGAGAGGCCATAGTAGCAACTTATTCATTTTCCTTTGGTCCAACCTCCGAATTAGATTGGGACATCAAGGCTTGAGCCATTTGGAGAAGAGCATCCCTTATATTCTCATCCATTAGAGGAGGAGGATTCACCGGAGCTTGGTCATAATTCACATCTTTCTCAAGAGGAGGAACTTGATCATCTTGGGGAGGAACTCCAGCATTGGAAATCTCTTCTTCAACTCTTCGTGTTTCATTTCTTAGAGTATTCATTTCACTATAATGGCAATAATAGGATTAAATTCAAGAGCACATAGAGCTAATCACTCCAAAGGCACGATAATGGACTTCCAATAAAGTGAGAGTTTTTTAAGCATCATGTAGGTTTCTTATCCATTAGTGTGGCACGCTTCACAATTAAGAATACGAACTTGCATAGATGTTGTTGAGGGAGACATAGACTAAAATATAATTCAACCGTATGCTCTGATACCAAATTTGTCAAATTTGGAATGGCCCCTATACGTAACCGGCGTCGTTGTCCTCTTTGAGGACTCAAACTAAACTATTAGCTTACATCATCACATTCATAAGTCAAATTTAGCGGAATTTTTTTTTCATTTCATCTACTTGGAGGTTTACATAGAAATCTACATACATATAATATATATATACTTTCTTATAGGAAGATTACTTAGTCTTCTACTTTTATAGCACATAGATATTTATATATAAAAGATAATATAGTCATAATAGTCATCTCATCTCTTAACAATCTGATAAAAGTGTAAGAACTTAGGCATAACACATACATCAAAGTAAGAATGCCTCACATGGACTATACAATGTTTCATACTAAATGAAAAGGAAATAACATAATTGTCTTTAATATTAGAATAGTATCATGGTTCGATAGTGGCATCGCCCTCGGAAAGTGAGAACCTAATATACTTAGATGAATAAGAGATCCAAAGCCTTCTCCAATTTTGTCTTCAAAGCACTTCAACTACAGAAACCTAAAATGTTGGGGAAAAAGGAGAAATGGGGTTAATACACCATTTGTACTAAGTATGAGAGCATATGCACACAGTATTATAACATGTTAAGAAAAGAGACATTTCATCAAGCATGCACTTTTCATTTAAAACCTTTAAGCACATTAGACAAAACCATACCAACCAATATTACATGTTCATTAAGTCATAGGCATGTACATTACAAAACCAATAACATCAAGTCTAGTCAAGTCAACATGCATATCATATAGTTAGATACCTTTCAAGTAACTCTATCATCAAGTGATATTAGCAATAAGTATGTATACAAGTATATTTCAACATAACAAAAGCAACAAAATTACCTATGAACCCCTATCAAGTCAACAAGTGAAATGACCAAGCAAAGCCCCATAACCTTACTCAATCAAGTAACCCAACAAGATCATGACTAACTTGTTACTTCTGATGGAATAATATTTAGGAGTACTTATCCTCATACATTAACAATATAGACCAACAGATATTCCTAAGTGGAAAAAATCACATGTAGCTTCAACAATGTGCAAGTTCATCATATACATATCACGAATCAATGTAAGCATATTCCTACATAGTAAAAAACCCCTTAAGTTCCCTTCAAACAAAACTAGTGCAAGGCATAGGCACAGTACTACACTATACCTAGGTTAAGTCAAACTCTCAAGTCATCTTAGCTAGTTTATACTTCATTACTTCCTTTTATTTTAGGGAACACTTGCCTTTACCGACATAGACCACAAGAGCTAAGTGTAAAATCTGGTGTTGTAAAACCTTACACCAAAGGAAGGTGTTTTACCAGCCAAAGCAGAACCAAACATAAACGTAGCTTTCTAGGTGGATGCATTAGCTACTCTCCCTATGGGGGAAACATAGTTCAAGAACTAAGAGAGAGGTATAATTCCTCAACATAAAATTTGGCAATTGGGGCCTCCTCTAATGGGAATACAAATGGATGAGTATCCCTCATATGGGAGTCAACACCACATGTAAAACTATAGAGTGAATCTTCCTCTATGGGAAGTCAACACCTCCCAATGTCAAGCTCACATGGTTCTAAACTAAGTGCCTTTTCAAAATCTCTTTAATGTCCTTTATTTATCATCATAGCTTATTGTAGGTCATAGGGTCGAACCCTTGTATAAACATCATAATCATCATCGTAGCTCAATACGAATTTCATGAGTATAATCCTTTCATTACAATTCACATAGGTGAGGTTAGCACATTAACATTCTCTTATCATGATAAGGCACATTGGTAAATCTTTCATCATTCTTGTAACTTTTACATGTTAAGCTAACACCTCAAAAACCATAATTAAGAAATTTCAATTAAACATCATACCATCCTATCAATCCTAATACAAGGAATAATCTAATACAACATCATGACTTAATCACAATTAACCATAATTTGAAGTAAAAGATAGGGATCATAAAACTTATGAACTCTCATTCATAATTCATCATCAATGCCTTACCATAACAATCAGTTCAACCCAATTTGGGTATACATCATCGTAAGTCAATAACCATTATAATAAAAAGGCTAGAATAATCACTACATCACTATTCAATAGTAGATGAATTCTTAAGACAAGATACTTAGGTCAATTAGCAACATACTTCACAACCTAGATCATCTTCTCAAGAAATAGCATAAAAGGCTACAAATAAACATAACTTATCCATTATTAGATTAACAAAATCATATAGTAGTTTTTCAACCAATAACCAAGTCAATTGAACCAATACAACCTAACATATCAAGATTAGAAACCTAGGGTTAACGATCATCTTTTACAAACAATACCAAACCATCAAGATATATCATAATTAGGTTAGATTAATTCTTAATATATTCACATTATCCAAAAGAAAAAACAAAAAAATCCACTCATAACATTAATTTTGAGATTGGGAAAGACCCACATGAAAGCTCAACTTTTGAAAATACTTTTAAGGAACCCTTTGAGGAAAGAGGTCTCAAAGGTTAACTAGATACCATAACTTTATGTTTTATGAAGAATTGATGGTTTAAAATTCGCTTTACATCCCCGAAAACCCTCCCCTATCTTGGTATTCAATGGTGTCTTCCTATAGAGAGAGAAAGAAAAGAGAAGGAAGAGAATTTGTTTTGTGAGTTGTGAATGTTTTATGTTATTCTTCATTAGGTTAGGGATTTATATAGGTTTTTAATCAATATAATTAAAATTACCTAACCCCTAATTAAAATACTAACCCTCCAACTAATTAAATAAGGAATATGAAAACGTGCAACAATTTATAGTGTCATAGATGACACCACGATCGATGGATCCTGGGTCAATCGATAGACTTGCCCCCCTTCCGTATTGCACATCCTTATTGTTGGTCTGGCATTGTGCACACAAGACCCCAGAACTACTTCTCTAAGTTTTGGTCGGCGGATGGAATCGACGCCCCGCCGATCCACAGATGCCAAGTCGATGCCCTCTCATTGGTGCACACTGCTCAGGTAGTGTTTGACTCCACTTATAAGCGTCCTCCTCAAGGTCCCTTGGTTGGTCCTACGAAATCATACCCTGGAATTTTCGACTATGCATCAACTTAAAAATATGTTATACTCCCTTCCAACAATTTTCATCTATTTCTGACTCCTAAAATATAGTCAAATAATCTAAGGCACGCTAGTACCTCCTTGAACTAGTTTCTGAACGTCATCAACGTTCTTGGACGTTTTGGTTTGTAGACTTCCTAAATGACTTATATTAATAAAAATAGACCTTAAAAAGTGTCTATACCTTATGAAACTTATGTTAGGATCTCGAGCACGTCTTGGATTTTTGAAGTTTTACAGTTCCCTTGTCCTAAAGGAATATCACTATATTGCAATGCATGCCACTAGTGGAGAGAAGACCATAATGATTCAATTTTGGACAACAAAGATTTATATTATGGTGGTCAAATTCAACTAATGAAAATTTCGATACTTGAGATCTAGACGTATTATGCTAAAATGTTCCTCCTACTGAAGATAGTGGTCTAATTGGTGACTAGGATTTGTCATACTTTCTTATGGACAGGGATTACTAAAAGAGCTTTGATGGATTAGAAAACCATATGTAGGACAAAATCTTTTGGAGTCCTGGGTTTGTTAAACTACAAAAGTATTCACAATAAGGGGCGCTACGTATTAAATAAATGTACAAGTTGTTTCAACCACGATTCCCAAAAGTTCCATAGAAGTTCCTCACACTTTCAAAAGGTATGTTTCCAAGACATCAACTTATATTATGGCTCAACGTCTAGAAAGACTTTCAATAGTTCAAAGATTAAGAAAATGGAGTATAATTGTTTCACTAATTATGTACTGTGTAACACATTCTCAAAAAAATTACGTAGCCATTTTTGTTTCCAGTGTGGATGTTCTACAAGGGTATGGGTTTCACTCTCGACGTGGATGAAAATTCATAGAGAAATAGGAAGTAGGGAAGATGAACTACAATGGATATGCAATAGAGCGCATAGAAGTTTGCAAAATTATTGTGTTTGGTTATATACAACAAATGTCTATTACATTTGCACTTGAAGGTATTTATGGTGATTCTCACAACAATGAACCTTCTGCCAAGAGATTGAATAAAATGTTCCTCCTATTCCATATTAGAGGACATTTCCTACCAAAGTTGCAGCCAATTCTTGATCAATTAAATGCTTATCTGTGTCTAGACTAATTTATAATTATTTAGTATAGGTATATAGGTAATCTCTTGAGTAATAGTTCTAGAGTCCAAAACAAACTAATGGTGTACATTTGCTATTTGGTTGAATAAAAGTTTCTACAATTTTACATAAAAAACAAAAACACTTTCAAAATAACAGATTCATCATATCTAGTCTTTTCCCTAGTTTCCATAATCCTTTCATGTGTAATAAATATGATTCACTTAAAATATGTATTGACTACCTTCAGTTTAACAACGTTACAATAAAGAATGAGTATATCATTCCATAATTTACAACATGTTGAACTACCTTCATGGGGCCACTAGCTTCATTATGATTGATCTTATATATAAGTATCTTCAATTGGTGTCATTTCAAACCCAGCTTTTAAAAATCCGTATGGTCTAATCTGACTTGATTGTTACACAAGACATTGTATATTGGGTCAACTCTTGGGAATTGTACTCTTTGTTAAAAATCTTTGTACTAGTGACTTGTAGGTCTTTGATATTAAATTTCTATAATATCCTTTATATAGATTGTGACTTTTTCGACAAGTTGTCAACCTTTCTGAAGGGTTTTAATTTTTTGATGAGTTGTGACTTTCTCAAAGAGTTGTAACTTCTTAGACGAGTTACGAATTTCCCTATAAGTTGCAACTTTTTTAAAAGGTCATGAATTTTTAGATAAAACACAAAAAAGGATTGTTCATACCCTTTGTTGAGTATATATAGAGGGGTTTCCTCACATTTTCCAAACACAATTTTTATTATCTTCTACTCTTCTTCTTCTTGCATTATAATATTGTTGTGTGACTAATTATCATCGATTGATTCCGAAATTTTGCGGAATATGAGATACCAGTATTGTAATGAAGTAAGTCGTTTTATCCAAAAGAGTCTATATTCCAAAACCTCAAGTACTTGAGTAAAATAATTTTAATGATATTATAAATATTTTTTTTGCTTAATATATAAAATTGTGTGTAATGTTCCAATATGTGAAGTTAACATAATGTAGCCTAAATTAATTTTTTTTGTTAAAAATTTCTCTTGTGATATAGATATATGTTTCTAAATATCTTTTCTAAAATTTAAATAAGTTTCAAGTTTTTTGTTGCTCGAGACAGAAGAATGACTTTATTTATCAATGCTATTGATGTGATCTAGACTCTCATTGAGTTTTGTTCAATATAGTTATTACTATATAAACATTGCCCTTTTGGTTTTTTTATTTACGCTTTCTCATATTTCATTTTAAGACTAAGAAAGGTTCATATGACTACTTATAACGTCAATTTAAGTTTCTATTAGTTTAATTTTTATTATTTATTTCATAGTTAATTTTACGACATAAAAATTTTCATTAATGAATTTTTTATTTTTGTAGATATTTGTATTTAAATAAAATATGTCAAAAATGTACATCAAGTTAGCAAGATAATCTAAATTCAAAATAATCTATTTCAAAATTTTTAGAGTTTTTTTTCCAAAACATTTGGTTAAATGACAAGAAAAATACAAAATAAATATTGTGTTTACAATAATATTAGTGAAATACGACTTATTACATTATTGAACTTCATCAAATTGAAATAAATTTATACATTATAGAATTTAAATAATAAAATTTTGCATTGACCATTCTCATAGGCGACGCACCTACTTTGCATTCAAATTATTTCTTCTGGGCTTTAAAAGGTTGGGCCTTGGATGTTCATTTTTCCGTTATTTTTATTCAACTTAGGCCACATATAGGTGGTGTACTTTACCCAATAACATGGTCAAATGAGTCTTAGTAGGGGATGCACCTACTTGTTCCTTTTAATGGTCGATCAATAAGGCAAAGTAGGTCATGCACCTACTTGTCACGTACTAGCTTAGTTAGTTCAAGCAAGCACCTCAATATTTTATTGCCTTTATAGACCATAATGATTTTCACTTAACTTAAAACTTATAGACATTATGTAAATTTCAAATCTAGATTAACATATCACCTTATGATTTCAAGTTTATATACTTCAATCGATATCAACTTAATCGTCTCATATCAAAATCTATGGGCAGTTAACTTTAAACATATTCTATTGTCATTAATCGCATAGGAAACCGAGTTCATAACCATACTACAAGGAAATATATAACCGTCGTATAAATAGAACAGGTATATGTAGAATACACCCTGTTACATCCTCCCCCTTATGATCATTCGTCCTCGACTTATGGTTGAAGTTGGTAGTTTGGTTAACCTTGGAATTTCGTTTCGAGATTTGCGAGGGTTCCCATTGTAAATAGGACTTGTCTAGAATCCATCAACTAACCTAAAGCATGTATAGACGAGTCTTGCATGAAGTATCAATACATATGGATCTTAAAATAATATTATGACAAATTAAACCCCTTTATTGACACTGTAATTCATAAAATATTCACAACTATAACTCATATAAATAAGGACATGAAGATGAAATATCAAATGAAAAAAATTCTAGTAGGATATATGATCATATAAGGGGACCACATGATCTCAGATCCTTATGTTGATGTTCAGGATGAGGAGGGATATTTATTATCTCTAACACCTTCTATTCAAAGTTTCTTATGTTACATAATAGGCTGAACCCATCCCTGGCCCCTTTAAGTAGATACCAATTTTTATTTACACTTCAACTAAACTTTATTCATTTCAGACACCTTATGTCATATCCCGCTATGTCATTTTGACACTTTTTGCTAACATGTCATAGAGAGAGTAATAAACTCATCCCGGACGCGTGAAAACACTTGTTTAATCGTTTTTTTTACATTCTTCCTCATTTTTCAGTGATGATCACCCAAAACTTAAAATCCTTTTGTGGAGAAATATATTTGATAATTCTTATGATAAAAAAAATTAATTTGAACACATTTGACTCATAATATAATGATAAAATAAAAATTAAAAGAATAAATATGAAAACCCCTGCTACATTGAAGAAGAAGTAAAACGGAAAGTCACAAATTCATGAATAATGTCAAAATAGATTTGAGTAGGGATATGTGCTTGTTTTTTATTCTAATTGAGAAGATGATGTAGGGTATAGGGTGTGTAAGTGCAGAGAAGATGTTGGGTGAGTGGGCGGAGAGTGGAGAAAACACAAGGGTTGGGGTTGGTGGGGTGGAGAGGATGATTTGAGTGGGGTTGGGTAATTTCATTTTTATATTTTTGTGGGCGAAAATTCTACATTTTATTAACTCATTGGTCACTTCCTTTTTGTACTAAAAAATCTTTATTTGATAATTATTTTCTTACATATATTCCACGTGTCTTCATTATTTGTCATTTTGACACAACATCAACAAGTGTATTACAAACATTGTATATATTTTATTGATTATTCAAAAAGTGTCAAAATGACACAACGGACCATGAAATGGGGTGTCAAAAGTGAACAAACACCACTTAAGGTGGTGTATAAGTGAAATTTGGTGCAAACTTTAAGGGCTACCTATGGATTCCACCTACAATGTATTCCTCAATGGAGGTTACACATTTTTAACTTAGCTTCCGGGCCTTAACAATCAAGAATCACCAAAGTATCTCACAAAATCATTATATATGGAATGGACAAAAAAAATCATAAGCCTAACTAATCGGGGCACTACTTTCCCTTTTCTTTTATCTCCTAATGCATGGTTGTTAATATAAACTCTAAAGTGTTATGTTGCACCTTCTAATAAAGGCATTATACTATGTTATTTATCTATGATTGTGATAAAATTTACATATATGCCCAACCTTTTCTGGTCAAAGGCAACACTACATCCTGATACGAGGAAATAATTTTCCAAAATTGTAAAAACTCAAGTCAATAAGCACATTAGGGCATAGAATAAGCATAAATAAGTCATATTGAGTATGACACACTAGCAAACTAGCAAAAAGGGAGAACATAATACACTGACATTAAGTTATAGATATATGTGGTGTACACACGATGCATGTGATGCATGAGTACTAAAGCTGTGAAATATAATATGTAAGCAAGTAGACTATAAGACATGTGTCTACATAAAAAAAATGCACTACAAAACACAAATCACATTGACAAAGTGTGCTATATTGCAAGGATAGGTGGACTAATATGCAATCAATACACATATGAAATATGAGCAAATGAGAAGAAAAGCTATAAGGCATGTTATGCTCAAGCAAGTAGGCTATGAGGCATTTAAAACATAAAGAGGTGGTTGTATGATCAATTATCTTGCAGTACCAACGCAATATGAAAAACTGACATGCTTAAAGTAGCTAGTGCAATAAATAACATGTAGCAAAAAGGTCTTATGAAAAGATATAACATTAAACAAGGGTACTCTAAGGTGTAAAAGAATTACATGGAAATATTCTATGACATTATGTAACCTGTAAGAAGGTAATACACAAAGGTAAAACGTCATACAATTAAATTATAGAAAATGCACAATGTATAGGAGGCATACTTTTTCTCATATTCCTTACTTACCTCAAAACACATACAATTGAGTTCCCCATATTCTCTATTCAATATCCTAAGAATCCTTATTGGTGTTCTGATATTGGGACTTTGCTTTCATCTAGGTTATTATAAATACTATAGTTAAGGTATAATATAATCCTCAATAGTTCATCCTTTGGATTAGGAGGCCGAGGTCAGCTTTTCTTTCATTACAATCTTTTATCATATCACACTCAATGTCTGGTGTCTTTTGAAGGTAATAATAGATAATAGTGAAGATCTAGTAAAATTTTAATGTCAGGTACCAATAAAGTTATATCATAATTCATAAAATTTTAGAGTTAGCACCTTTAGTCTTAACTAGATATGTTTAGCTAACATATTTTTTTAAAAAACAAGTGAGCGTGGTCTCACTCTGCTCCCATGAAAGATAGCAAGTGTAATACTAGATAACATATGATCAATTTTTTCATCTCCCTTAACAGGACTATGACTGATGAATTACTAGTAGAAAATATTAGATGAATCCCGTAAGAGATCTATACATTTGAATAATGCTCTACTTTTCTTTTGTACAAATGATATAGATGAACTAGGTCGATGTATCTTCTATCTAAGTAACCTTTTTATTACCCTTTTTTCTTGTTGTTATCAATACCAAATATCAAGACTTGAATCAATACTAAAATGACTTCTGTGTCAAACAAAGGTTCACAAAGTTGTTCAAGGGTGCGCCATTATAATTTGTTAGGATTCAAGAGTTGATACCTTTTAATCGTCTCATCACTTAGCAACCTCTCTTTCATAATCGCCTATCTCACTCCTCTATGGCATCCTCACATGCCCCTACTCCTATGTTTAAGGAATTTGAAAGATCCCATATCTAATGAGAAGCTGTACTTACATATTCAGCCTTGTAATTCAAGCTTCATTGTAACATGCTTCCTGTGTAACAACTACCTTTTAATTAAAACTAGTAGTTTCGTGTACCAGATCCCGGCCAGGGTACAGACACCTCATGTATCATGATCATTCTTGCAATGGTTGAATCAGTCTAAATAACCACATTTGTGAAGCCTTTAAGCACACAGATTTCAGCAGCTAACTGAATAGCCATTAACTCTGAATACATATTAGTTTGAACAGGTATGTACAACCTAACTAATCACAATTTAGATCTAACCAACCCCCCCCCCCTTTTTCACCTTACCCTTTAGAAACATACTAATCCTCCTAACCAAAACATAGGTCACAATGTGAACTACCAAACATATCATTTACATAAATTGGCATAGTTGTCTCTATGTTTTTAACCATGAAAAGAATAAAAATGTTATTAATGCTTATTCGGGGTTAATGGAAAATACAATTTAAAAGCCTAATATTAACATATTTGGGATGGTATATGGTGAGAATTTTGTACTTGTCATATAATTAGGAGTATGTCTAACACTTTTGCAATGATACATCAACCTATCAGATTGTTCCACTGACTTCTTCCGACTAAAAAAAGTTGTTCAACAACATCAATTTCGAGAACATGTGTAATTCTTAAAATTCTATGTATATCACATACTAAGTGCAATTCTCTTCTATAAAAATAGATTCTATAGATATGGAGGAAATAATTCAAGAGTTTAATATATCCTCCTAAGAATATGTGTTTAAAATGCTACAACTCATATATGTAACAAGGTAGACCATATATTTTAAGCATATGGATTACCATATTATATCTTTCACAATTGAACAAACATGATAGAAATGGTAAAAATGCAACTTAAAATTCATATAACATATTACCTTTAGCAACCTTGTGGAGTGGGACGGTCTAATAAAAAGAGCTTAATGTAGTCTAAATTTTGATAACTTCAGATCCTTTTATCTAAGTTGCATGTTGACATTTTACCTAATATTAAAGTTATGCATCGTAAGCATAATATCAATAGCATGATCAGGTGACAGTGAAAATTTATATTTCCTAAGTTCGCTCTATTGCACAATTTTTTTAATGAAGGAATATAACATTTTTAAATGTACAAGTAGCCCCCTAATTATAAATGTGGCGTCCAACATATTAAATATTAAGGTTGTAATAGACACGACTTTGTACGCTCTTTAGGACGAACTGCTCTAATACAACTTTTTTCACCCCCAACCCTAGGTGAGACACACAAGTACTATATGAATACATTCTTACGAGTGACCTATGATGACGAGGTAAACTACTACTATATAGATGTATTTACTAATGAAAAACTTCATATACAACACATGTTGACTAGCTGAAGGGATACATGTGACAAGTGAAACTATGAACACCAATGATTGCTCTATAATGTCAAGACTCTATTGGGATTCTCGATTGTACCAATACGAAATACACATAATAAAGTCTCGGTAAAGCCTAGAATAAACCCAGAGCTCACCAATAATCATCGCGTATAAGGTGGTTCTATTGGGGAGATCTAGTAGTCGAATACATGTACCTGGAGCATGAAATGCAACTTCAACCATATGTAAAATGAGAGCTAAGTTAAACCAAATACCAATATATAAGGGCTAGACACCACTTTGCTTGTACTTGTGGAATCGTGCATGTTACATTCTTTTCTTTACTTTTTTATAAGACATATAATACAAATGACTAGCTGATCAGTAGTAAAAGGGAATGACCCATGCGAGGAATTCTTGATGTCCTCATATTTCCTCAAATTGGGATCCGCCCATGCCAGGCTTTCTCCCTTGAGCAGCCACTTATAATTATACAGATTTTTTCACCTAGATTTTTAATATTTGAGATTGTTTTTTTAATGTTCATAACTCTTTAGAGATTGTTCTTTTGATGTTCATAAGTCATTTGTGATGGTTATTTTGATCTTCATAACTAGTTTGTGATTGATGTTTTTGGTCATAATCCTTGTTTAGATTTGGAACTATGTACTAGTAGTAAAATTCATATGAATATGGACTTACAACAATAACAATGACATGGGAACCAAATGTGACATGAACATGTAATGCTTAGTAGCTTATATGACTTAGTAAACATTTTGACTTCTCATATTGAAGCACATATCAAGTGAAGACATTTAAAATTTATCCAATATTTTTGAACTCTATATGGTAACGAAATACTCACTAACTAATATGAAATACAAGGTAAACATTAAAGTTGAACCAATGAAGAACGTGGACATATTCGACTTAAGGACGGATATATTCCAAGTACAGATAAATGTACAATAGAGCAAGTAGTAATCATGTGAGAAACATTATAGTCTAACACAATGGGAGGAATAACCAAGAAAGAAATATATGAACATGTGACAAGACATATCTATAAACAATTAAAGCAAGTTGGCATTATATTGGAAGATTGTATGACGTGTAATATAGGATCATTTTAATTTATATAAGGGAAATCCGTGTATGGGGTACTTTGATGATAAAAAAAGATGAAACACATGCTTGGTAAATTAAGCATGTACATGTAGAAACAAACTCATATTAGAGTACTCACTTATATTCTCTACAGAGTAGGAACTGCAAGTATGGATCAATCACTACAAAGGACACTTAGAAAGCTTACTTGTTGTAATGCAAGTGCTGGGTTAATGCCAAAGAAAAAGGAAATTGAATAGTCTTACATGCCTCAATTTCCAATTCGTATATCTTACATAGTGTAAACCTGTCATTTAACGTCATTGGCTTTAATACAAAAACCAATCATTAAGGCTAAAAAATCAACTTATCAACCAACTCGGGATATTTTATCTCATAAAAACAGTAGCCATCCCTTAATCTTTCTAATTGATTGTTTCCTCGTACAAATTGTAACAACCCTAAAAATGAATAAGATCAATACTTAGGGTGTCAATAATGCTTTCGATTAAACCAAGGCTCACGCGGATTGATACGCGTAGAACCAGACCTTAGAACACTTACTACGATCAAGTCAACTAACTTGTGGAGTTAGTTGGGCTTGTAAAGGTTGGAACCAACCAAGTAAGGCTCGCAAAAACGAAGATTTAGTCGAAGGAGTCTTTACCGGACTTAAAAAAAGAAGTTTTATGTTTTGACGGTCAAGGGGTAAAATGATCATTTCCAGGCCAAGGGTAATATTGTTATTACCCTGAGGAATTGATAAATTAATAAATTAATTTAATAAAAAGAGCTTTTAAAATTTGGGGCGACTCAGAGTGACTTATATCGCAAATGGGTTGCCACTCGAGTTCGAGCCCCACTAGGAGAGAGGAATTGATGATTTAATCATCAATTAAAATCTATTCATTAAGGGTAAAATGGTCCTTTAACGTATTAATTAAATAAATCAGATTTTTATTAAGTTAATTAAATCCTACTTTGACTAAGTCTTGAATTTAGTCTTCTAATCATAATAACTCTCTCTCCCTCAGATTTCTCAACTCTCTCTGATGTTCTCGATCTGTCTCTCTCATGTTATTCTGCCAAACACAACAAAAACCAGAAAATACATAAAGAGTTCTTCACACTTGAAGAACTCACAAGAACTTTTAAGTAAAAGACAAAGTAATCAAAACGTCAAGGCTAAGAGAGGTTTCGTCGAGTAGGGTGTGTGTTGAAATGGATATGGCATCGTTTGGAGGATTTTCCCGGCAGCATCTTCACACTTGAACAACATCTAAAGTAATGGGTTTCTCTCCTGGAATTCATTCTCCAAGAGTACTTTCCTTTGAACGTTTCTCAAGCTCTTGAAAACTAAGGCTGTTCCCATTTGTATGTCCTTTTCCGTAGCTCCTAAACGAATTCGTATGATGGGTATGTAGTGCTGCTAGACTTAGGCATGATTGACGTATTTATATTAAGTGTGAACATGTTTTATGTGAGAGAAATTACGAAAATGATATTCGAAGTGTAACCAAAGATTGGTGTTGTGTGTGCATCGTGGGCAGAGGATTTAGCCACTATTTTGGGGTCAAATATTCATACGTTTTTGGTGTATTTTATGTGTGTAATGTCTGTGCAATTTTTTGTTCATTATAATGAAGAATGTTGGGTTAAATAACACTCGTTTAGCTAAGAAGACTCATGAAAGAGGTGACTAAAAAATGAGTGAAGAATTATAAGAAAAAAAAATTCCAGATTGCATACTCTCCCATAAGGTTCAATTCTGGGTTTTTATAAAGGGAAATAAATAAGTGATGTCAATGGGAATTGAACCCAAGACCTCAAATGTTTATCATACATAAAAATAAGAGAAAAATGTGAAGGAGCAAAGGGGAATCGTTCCCCTTAGCTCCTAGTTTTGTGAGGCAAAGAAAAAGGAATATGGGGAGGCGAAGGAGAAAAATTTAGTAAACAATTAAATAGGAGGCGTGGGATTCGAACCCACGACCTCCCAGTACGCGCGAAGGGAGAGGAATAATGAAAAAAAGAAAATGCAAGGTGTAGGGTTAGAACCCACGACTTAAACGCTGAAGGGAGAGTCTAAATAACAAGCAAACAAAGTGAGCTCGTGGGAATTCGATCCCACAACTTCACTGACACTAGCCAATTTGAATAAAATAAATGTAGAGGGGATGTGAGGGTTTGAACCCACCACCTCACAACCTCCTCAGCGAAATTTAAAAAAAATAATGGGGGGGGGGGGTTGTGGGGGTTCGAACCCACAACCTCTCTATTGTACCGAATTTAACTCTTAAAATCAAAGGGGTTGTGGGGGCTCGAACCCCCAACCATTCGGTTATCTAAGAGTGAAATTAAAATAGAAAATTAATCCTTCAATGTAAATGTTGAGATTTAATTTAGAGTCTATTGTTATGAATATTAGAAATAAAATTAATGAAAAATATAAATGATATCCAAGTGATCCAAAATTTGGGTTCCCTTGTCCAAATTTCCGTATCGATGCATAAGTCATATGTGAGTAAAATATCCAAGAATAATTCCATTTACTTAGATGAAAAATTAAGATCTTCGCATCTATATACAAAATTTATTAGTCTTGTACTACATTATCTTTGGAAAGTAATAATCACTTAGCAAACTACGAATGAATCCCCATTGCTTGTATGTATAGACACATAAGTCTAACATACGTTCAAAAATAAGTGGACCTAAGATGTATGTAATGAAATTATGAACCCTAGGAGGGTTAAGTGTGAGCGTAAGATACACTATGTGGCTAAGTGCATTAGCATATGATGAGATAAATTATGAAACGATTAAATAAGCATTCACGTAATAAGAGGTGAGTTACTATGAAAAGCAAAGGTGCTAATAATGAAGAATGTTGTGACAACGTGAGATTAAGTTACTGAATATAATGAGAGAAATCTCAAGTGAGCCTAATGTTACCAATATGTACTAACCAAGGAGAGTGTATGATAATGAAGAGACAAGTCTCTATGAACACTCTAATGAAGGTATCGAGCTTAAAACACATAACACTAATGATGAGATGAGATATCATATAATGAGTTATATTATTCCTCATATTAGAAGTCAACTTCAAAGACGTATGAGTTGAACGTAATGGAACTTTATATTGAGCACCGATAGGATAACTATGAGAGGTGATGCCTTCTTTTGAGAAGGGCGGAGGTTCACGTAACTCTCATGAGATGAGACTGTCCGGCTTGCCGGGTATGGGTCTCCATACATCTCTTAGTCTTTGAACCTATACTTCCAATATAGGGATCTGACGGGGTTAAATTTCCCATGTACGCTAGCATGTTTATTGGGTCACTTTGGCCGATGATTCCACCTCTTTTCGGTGTGGGGGAGACACTGGATTTCATGATGCTCACATGATCTATGTTGGTTAAAGTTAAAGTTCCCAATGAATGAATGAGGCCAGCCTTAAATGAAGCACATAATGAAATGAATGATACCAAAGGTGTTAGGATAGGATAATAAAGAGGTGACCTATACTCGGGTTATGACATTAGGTTATTCCTTATCATTGCACATCAAACCTGATGAAAGTCTTATACTACATCCTAGGTATAGCTGGTGTTCACACTTGCCTGTGAATGAAATGAAATGAAGTACGTATGAATGAATGAAGAATACTCTGTGTTTGCTAATGATACATCAAAATTGCAAAAAGAATTTGAAATAGCTGTTGTTAGGCGTTATGAGTCCACACATTAAAATTAACCACATTGCATTTGAGATTCGTGAGGATAGTGCTCACCTGAGAGAATAGTCCCTGTATACCATTCGGGATATTGACTCAGGCATGATCATTAGTTGTTTTAGAAATTTTTCTGGTATGATATAAAAGGAGAAAGACTATTCCAAATAAGATAACTCGGACACATCAAACACCTCAAATGTATACTCAGACAATTTAATTTTATAAATCATTCAGCAGAAGCACACAAAAGGTTTCTAGTTATCTCGAGAACATGTTGAGTTTTACCTTCATCTTGTCCACACTTGTGATTTCTTTAAGTGGACATAATTACACCCGTGCTTTACGTTTAACTGTTAAAGCTTTTTTGTTCCAGTATTATGGAAATGCGCACTATACACTATATCATATTTGTAAATATTCTGAAATATGCAAAATGTAATTCCAGCGAACTGCAGATCATGATAAGTGTGCATTTTTTCATATAGTTTAATTTTATTTGCAACTTGCTAGACCATCTTTTACTCTATTGGTTCACTAAAATGAAACTATAGAAAGTTCGTATTAAAGAAACTAACAACTGTTAATTTTAGCAGAAGCCTAATAAAGAGAATAACATGTGTTTTGCTGTAAAAATATATATATATATATATATATATATCCTCCATTGTTTTAGTTCTCACATGCAAATGAACTTTTTTAACAACTCAGAAAGGTGTATTGGTATGAGAGATTTGACATCACTAATATCAGAGTGGCGCATGGATTTCTTGATATCTCATCACATCTCCAATTACTAAACAAAAAAAATATGTGTGTGAAAGTTAGAGAAAGAATAGTTGAGATCTCATGAAAATGGATATTATAATTCACACATAAAGGAAAAAAGAAAATGAATTATAAAGTGACCAACCTCTCTAATCTTAGCAACACTACATGGAGTCCTCGTTGCCTCTCATAATTCTCGACAATAATACAAATAGATGAAATAACAAAGTCAAATATAATCAACAGATATCAAGAGGTTAAAGCAAAAGTTGTTTCAAGTAATCTAACATAAAACACATATAAATTTAGATATTTATTAGGAACGTTGAGGAAACAACAAAATTTGAATAACCACATACCATCTTTGCCAGTTCATTCCACTTATCCTATTGATGGTGCTCACTACCGAGTGAATATGTTTCTTGAACTCTTCAAAACTGCCTACGGGTATGTACTGAATTCTCCAAAAGTAATGTATTTTTGAAAAAATCGGCATGGATGTGTTAACGTAAGTGAAGGGTCCGCACAACTTAGTCGGGTGAGACTATATCACTGTCTGAGAATCCAAACTTATTTGTCTTTTTCAATTTGAAAATTTTTAAATGACGAAGATATATTTTTCTACTGGACTTCATTAGCACATTGAAGACAATGAGGAAAGAAACAAATCTAAGTCACATTATAATTCAATCAATATTAATTCAAAAGTCAGGTGACAAAACCAAATCTTAATTGTAGGTAGTTAAGAATACTTACTTTTTGTTGTTTTTGATGGTATGAATGGTTCGATTTTTAGACCTGCGCTAAGATTGTAATACAACTACTTTTTGCTTTCATTTCTTCCATGAGTAACAGCTTGTCGAGTTCCTCTAGAAAATATCTTCTATCCCTCACCAACATCAACATGTTCAGACATTGCATCATTTGATTTCTTGAATATTAACCATCATATAAAATTCTTTTCATATATCTTCACTTTGTAATCTCATCATATAGTACCTACAAATATTTGGAGTTTTCTATTTGAATGTGTATAATGTATTATGCATATTTATTTGATTATAACATATAGTTTTATTGTCAATCAATGGTTCTAGAAGAACATGTATAGGTCCGGTTTTTAATACATTCCTCCCATCCTTCAAAAAGATCATTTTAAGTAACATATCAAGATTCACATTAATTAAGAAAAACTATAAAAATTAGTAGTGTCTGTCATAAAGAAGAGAGGGCAAAACAAATAAAATCTAAAATTAAACATGCATGAGTAAATAAAACCCAGTTAGAAACATTAAATTAAAAAATTCTACAATAAACTAGTTAAAAAGCAGAAAATGCACAAAAAAAGAAGCAGAAAACAAAATGCACAACATATTGTGACTATCAAAAATGTAAACTTGACAAGGAAAAAAAATATAGAAGTGAGAAGAATAATAAGGGGAACGAACACCAATTTTCAAGCATCTCTGACTATGAATCAAACAAAATTAGGATCATCATGAACCAAATCATACCAAAATCAGAAAAAAATAATAAATACCACTGAAGAACTGAAACCAAATATTCATTTGATATTGAATGATAAAAGTAGGTATATTTATGATCATCACAAACAATAAACATAAAACCATTGAAGATAAAAAACAGATGCAAGAAAAAATGTTAAAAAGACTTTCCAATTTCAGGGCTCGGAAGAGAAAGTATTAGAACATTCCATGGCGGAATGGTCTGGTGGACCCTTATACTTATATCAGTTTGTATTTTTAACCCTTCTACTCAACTATTTATCTATTGAGCCCTTAGAACACAACGAATGTCAACATTTTAAACCCCCTTGGCGTTGTCTAAGCTTCAAAAGCTCAAAAAAGTGACACGTCGTCATCCACATCATATTTCAAATTACACATCATTAATTATTTATTTTTAAGAAATTTTTTTTCTCTTGTTTCCTCTTTCATTCTTCTTTAACCATGTCTCCGTTTTTTACATTAGATATAACCATCACAATTATCATCTTCACCATTAGCACCACTTTCTTATATCTCAAAAATCACCATCAATTTTTATGTTTTCATCATTCATAAATTTCAGTTATAATAATTATTAAAACTTTAATCATTACGTGAAACTTCATAAACCTCTTTGCTCAATTAATGCAAACTTTGTCCCCACTAAAATATCTCAATATATCCAAATATTGATTTAACAATTATTTTTACCCATCAACATTTTCAAATTTATTAACCCATAAATTTATAGAAATGGGAATAAAAAGCGAAGCGAAGTTTAGAAACTAGTGAAAAAAATTTATTTTGAATGTGCCGCCACCACACCACCCGAACTGACCGTCGCGTCCACACAATCACGAAACTTTTGCCGTCGATGCCATACCACTATATCTGGACAAGATCTCTTCAATTTTGTAACTAGATCCTCCAACCTAGCCATCGCCGCTTCACTTTCTCCGACGACCCCCATTACTATCGACCTCTCCCTTTAGAGGCAAATCAATGGAGTCAAGAAGAATTCAATGTCAAGATCTGATGGCAAGAGTATAGAAAGACAAACAAAGAATTGGGCACGGAGATGGTTGTTGTTGAAGGTGGAATATGGTGAAGAAGATGTGGTCTTCTTAATTTTTTTTTAATTTTTGTATTATAAAATATTTTTATTAAGAATTTTAAAATTGAAATATAGTACTCACTCGCCTTAAGGAGTGTGAAATCATACACTTTTGCCAACTCATCCATCTTAAAGCCACATAAGTGTGGTCAATCGTCAAAGGGTCCGATAAATTGTGTTTTACTGAGTCTAAGGATCCAGATGACAAATAGAGAAGTAGAAGGGTTCAAAATACAAACCGATACAATTACAAAGGTCCACCAGGCCATTTCTTCAATTCAAAAATTAAACTATCGAAGGAAAGAGATGGTTTGAGTTTCTTACATGTCGATATAAAAGGATTATGGAAAATTAAAATAGGCTAGTTAGAGCAAAAAATTAAAGCATTCACGGTACACTTTAGACTGCTTTTTGTACTATTATATGATGTCATGTTCGTCCTCTCTTACTCGCTTATTTATAAGGGTAATATCAACAAATTATGATTTTAAGGATCATCCATTATAAAAACATTTTTGTCTATTAGGATATGTGAAAGTATGCTATTATGATCAATGAAATATGTAGTTTTTTAATTCATTGAGAGTAGTGGCGGAGTTAGATTTTTTGATTAGGGGGTTAAAAATCTAAGAAGCAGAACCGCGAATTAGTACAAGGTGATCCAACAACTATTAAACTTATTTAAAAAATAATTTAATCATGTATAAATAATAATATTTTCCGTCGAAGAGGGTTTGTATGAACCCTAAGTATGCTACTTTCGTCCTTAAAAGAACCTTATTTGATGCCACCTCCTTTGTTCTCATCTTGCAAACTTGGTCATCTAAAATATGAACTTGCATTTCCTCATATGATAATCTATCCTTATTCCCATCATTTTCAGTTGGTACAATTAATGAAGGATCACCCATGCACTTCTTCAACATGGAGACATGAAATACTGTACGAACCAGTGCTAAAACTTGTGGTAGCTCTAATTCGTAAGCTATATCACCCTGGTTTACAAACTTCAAACAACCTAATAAGAGATCTGCATCTTCTCCCATAAAGATCTTCAAATAAAGCCATTTTGATGCTCGAATGGTAGCTGTTATTATAAGCGAACTCAATGAGAGATAAGTGATCATCCCAATTCCCCTAGAAAAATCACAAAAATCACTAAAAATATCTTCTAAGTTATGGATAGTACGCTCGTCTTGCCCATATGTCTTAGGATGGAAAGCAGTTCTTAAGTTTACCTTTGAACCCATACCTTTTTGAAAGACATCCAAAACTTATATGTAAATTGTGCACCTCTATCTAAAATTATTGACACTTGGACTCCATGGATACTCACAACCTCCAGAATGTATAATTTCACATAATCCTCTGCCAAATGAGTGATTTGTACGAGCAAAAAGTGGGTGGATTTTCGTCATTCTATCGAGAATCATCCAAATTTAATCATTGTTATAGTGAAACCTTGGCAAGACTGTGATGAAGTCCATAGTATTCATATCCCACTTCCATTCTATAATTTCCATATCCTGAGCCAACACTACATGCCTTGATTTTTACTTTCACTTGTTTGCAATTCAGGTATCTCGCAACAAACTCAACAATGTCTTTCTTCATACCTTCACACCAATAAACCTCTATCAAATCTCGATATAGCTTGGTGGTACCCGGATGAATGGATTATCTGCAGTTATGAGCCTCCTCCATGATCCTCTCTTGGATTCCATCAACCCTAGGTACAAACAATCAACCCTGATACTTTTACACACCATCTTCCCCATGTTAAAAAACCAATACTCTTTTCTTATGAACATTGGGTCTTTGTCTTTCTTCTCTTTCACTTCTGACACTAATGATGACTCAACTTCATTGTTCACCACTATCCCTTCTTGTGGAATCTATATGTTTGACTCACGGCATGCAAGTATATGTACCTCTTTGGATGACTCCCTCTTTTCTTCCTCAATATGGGTGGTACTTCCTATTTATTACCTGCTTGAAACATCAGGAACTACATTAGCTTTACATGGATGGTACTTCCCATATCTAACTTGCTTAAAACATCAACAACCACATTAGCCTTAACTAGGTGGTAAAGAATAACTCTAACTACCTAATATGTATGAGATTTAGATCCTTCTAAGTAAACACATATCATAGGATCTTATGATAAGTGACTATGTCAATATGAACACCATACAAATAATTGTTCCATATATTCAAGGAGAAAACTACAACAACCAAATCTAAGTCATAGGTTGGATTAGTCTTCTCATGAACCGTATATCCTTATGATTCTTGTGGTAAGGTCAATAGTGGGGTAGTTGCCAACATCTTTTTCAACTCCTGAAATATTTTCTCACAAGCTTCAAACCATTGAAACTCAATTGTCTTCTGAGTCAACATGGTCAAAGGAGAAAAAATAGACGAACAACCCTCAACAAACCTTCTATATTAGCCAACCAAACACAAGAAACTCCTTATATTAGTTGAGACATGGATCTAGATAACTCTGAACTACTTGTATCATTTAGGTGTAAACTCTAATCCCATCACTGGAAATTATGTGGACCAAAGACTTAATTCAAAACTCACACTTGGGAACATGGCATACAATTCTTTATCATTCAATCTCTGAAGGACTATCCTAAGATGACTAGCTTGATCTTCTTCATTCTTTAAATAGATTAGTATGTCATCATTGAAGATTATAACAAATATATCTAAATAGGATTGAAGACTGTGTTAATAAGATCTATGAAAGTTGTTGGTGCATTGGTAAAACGAAAAGACATAATCAAAAACTAATAATACATTTATCTGGTTCTAAAGGATTTATTTGTAATTTAACATTCCGTAACCCTTAACTGACATTAGCAGATGTGAGATCAATTTTCGAGAAATAGATGGCACCCTAAAGAAAATAGAAAAAATCATCTATCCTTGGGAGAGGATACTTATTCCTGATTGTAACCTTATTAAATTTGAAATAGTCTATACACATCCTAAGGGAACCATGTTTCTTTCTTACAAACAAGACTGGAGCACCCCATGTGAGACACTTGATCTAATAAAACCTTTATCTAACAGATCTTTCATCTATTCTTTCAAATCTTTTAACTCTGCTAGTGCAATTCTATATGGTTAAATAGAGATAAGACGAGTATCAGGAATGATTTCTATACTGATGTCATTTCTCTCTCAAGAGGGACTCCAGGTAGATCATCAGGAAATACTTCTTGAAACTCCTTTACTATAGAAACCAACTTAACGGAAGGTACCTCAGCACTTGAGTAATTAACTCGGACAAAATGATAGATACACCCCTTTGATACAAACTATCTCACCTTGAGGTATTAAAAGAAATGATCCTTAGGCTTTACGATACCACTACTTCACTCTATGACTGGATTATTAAGAATCTATAAATTGACAACTTCAGTTCTACAATCTATTGGTATATAATAGGAACTAAGCTAGTTCGAAGTAGAATTACATAAAAATCTACCATGTCAAATTCTATTAGATAATCAATGGTGTTTCTATGAAAAATAGAAATAGGACAATAACAATAAAATCTTTTCGCTAGAATAAAGTCTCCAATATGGGGTAGAAACATAGAAAGGTTCACAATCTCCAATAGGGGTAGAAACACAGAAAGGTTCAAAATGTTTCGTAGAAAGAATCTTAAACTTATTCGCAACATAAGGAGTTACAGAATGTAAACATGTTTATTTGTATAGAATATAAAAAACACCAAATGTAATGACTTTGATCATACTCGTGACAAAATCTGGAGAGTTATCTTGCTCTTGGCGGCTAGTGATTGCATATAGGTAGTTTTCCCCTCCGCTAGTACCAGAAGTGGCTTCTCTAGGTGCAGCCTTGTCTGGTGCAGCAATTGATGAAGATTGGGATTTGCTGTCCAGGTTTCCACTACCTTCCCTATTATTTGGGCACTCTCTCATAAGGTGACCCTCTTAACTACACTTAAAGCAACCTGTCTATCCCTCAGGACATTTACTTAGGTAGTTTCTACCACACTTAGTGCGTACACTAACCCAACTACATCCTTGTGCCACACTACCTTGAGACTTTACTGGTCCAGTTATGAAATTCTGCGAGTTCTGGCCATGATTCTCACCTTTGTTTCATGGTTCATGAGAACTAGAAGATGATGATGCATGCCACTTTTTCTTCTAAAATTGTGGCCTAATAGAACCACCCTTCTACTTCCCAAACTTATTCAAAGACTTCTCTTTATTGTTCCTATACTATTCTCTATCTCGTAGCTTTTCCACTTACATTGCTACACATAGACCAACAACCTTGATTTGTCCATGTCGCATATCACCACTGCACCTCTGCCCTCTTCAATTGAAGCACGACCCAAGACAACGACAAACAAGCTGATTATCCTTTTTATGTCCTCAACTATTTCAGAAGCATAGTGGGACAGCTGGGTGAACTTCACACCATATTTATGTACAGGAAAGGAGTCCTATTCCAATGTTAGGAATTCCCGTACCTTATCTTCTTTTAGATCTTGTGGGATAGAACCACTCTAAGAGAGATTCTTCAAAGCAAGCCCAACGTGGGCGTGGTGCATCCTCATCTCCGCCCTTCTTCAACTAATCAAACCAAGTCCTAGCATCATTTTCAGGTGGTATATATCTAACTCGATTCTTTCAACATCAATGACATGCATATTATCAAAAACCTTATTCAACTCTTCCACAATGTTTTTTGGATCCCCTGTAGTGCTTAAACCAATGAAGCTGGGAGGATTCCTTCTCAAGAACTCACAAATCCTTAAGGTGTCAATCTCTTCTTGTAGAGCCCCTGTCTCTTGCCCAACATCTTTAGTCACCTCTTGGCTTAACATGTTGATAGCCTCAAGTAAATTAACATTAGGTGACTTCTCCTTGAGGTGCATGTTTGGTTCATTAAGTACCTCTAGTTCCTTAACATTCCTTTTGTCAAGACGACCTCTTGCTACTCTCGTGGAGGCATGACGATCTGAAATACGCGCAAGAATGAATTAGAGAGAAACTTTTTGAGATAAACTCTAATGCATAAAAATGGATATGATACAAGTGAGAAATTCCAAAATGTTGTAACCTCCTAATCATAGATGTGACGCGCTTCATACAGATTACTAGGACTTTATAGACACACATTCATAGACTCCATTGGACTCTTCCACTTTTTCTCTGATACCAAGTTTATCATGACCCGAGCCTACACCCTGGATGTAGCCGACACCTAATATACATTATTGTACTTGAGCATACCCTTTTCCTGACTTACTTAACTTAGCGGAAGACTTAACTCAACGTAAATAGAGAAAAATTCTCATAAAATAACTTAAATAAATGGCTCGGCTAAAATGACACTTAAGTCTCAAAATAGTATATCTGAAAACCTAGATAATGAGAGACTTAAAACTGAGTTATCTAACTGACTATCTGTCTATTTAGAATATATAATACTAGAATCAATATTGGGACAAACCCTACAATTTTCTATGACAAAAAAACTAAAAATCAATAAAATAATGCTATATAATGTAAGGAGGCTCACTACTAACTCTGAATCCTCAAACTTAATCAATGAGGCACTAGATGCTGAGCGTGGTTACTTGCATATGCATCATAAGAAGAGGCAGGCCAACACGCATCAGTACATTGAATATACGAGTATGTGAGTTGGAATGCTAAACAATTGATAAAGCTCAACAATAATGAGAAAAAGCACTTACCGTGACTCTACTAAACTTATGAAATATTGAACTTACTATAAAGAAAAAAAGACGCATGTAATGTGTGTGTGTGTGTGTGTGTCTATATATATATATATATATTCCGATTGTCTATAGGGCATATAATGACTTGTGATGGACGTGATCTTTATATTTAGTGCATAAAGTGGAAACCCTTGTTCTTTATGGGTACTGATTATGACGATGTTTATGCTTTCACTATTTCTTGTTTTGAGTTGCTTCATAAAATGAATATAACCAAGACACATAGTATTAACTTTATGATATACTACTTTATGCGAGACGCAAAATATGGTTATAGTCTCATGTTGATTGTGGATTAGTAAAGCTCTACATACGAATTAAGGCACATTTTATATCATTCCTATCCTATTAGATATCGCAGATGTTGAGCGATAGGGTGAGAGATGGTTTTTTGAATATAGAGAAGGAAGGTATGTGTTGTAGCCTATGAGGTCAAAATTTATACTTTACACAGATATCTGACAACATGCAACAAGTTTCGTAAGGAAAAACTAGAAAATGAACTCCATTGCGTTAGAAAATATAATATATGTATGGTTTAGAATGTTAGCTAAAGCATGATACATGAAGTTGTGTGAAGTTGACTTTTGGTGTGATTTAATAGTTTCATCTCAATGGAAAGGTACTATCAAGTTTTAAATAATATTATTTGTCATGTTTGGGACTCCTAATTTTCATGAAATGTTTAAATAGAAATGGAGATAGCCATAGTTTGTGCATATATTTTCTAAGAATATTGATACTAATAATGGTTTGAGTGCAATGTATATGATGAATGTTGTTATGATGTTTTATAAGTATTAAGATTGTTGACTTTAGTGGATATAGGGTTTGATAAATCAAGTTTGTGTGCAATTATAATAGGGACTAAATTGGTGATTGTGGATAGCTAAAAAATCTAAGAGATAGAGTCAGATTTATGAAAATGTTTCATATAGGAACTATGGAAGGAGTATCGAGAGTTATTAGACCTTGGTTATCTACATTTATATGTGACCAACAACTACATTTTAGGCATCATTTAGAGTATGATTCACTTTCTCCGTCCGTGTTTATTTTAATTCTATGGATGAGCCCTATTAGAGGATTGAGTGTACCAATTCTATGATTGTCCTCCTAGTAGGGTCACTTCCTTGGTTAAACTTGTTCATTTCAGCCATGGAACATTTAGTGTTGTTTGGGATAGTTGAAGCATACTAGTGATTCTACACACAATAATTTGCTTATGAGAATTCATAGGAGAGCTACTCTGAATATTTATAGTTGTACGATAGACTTAAGATTTATCTCATCATCGGTATCATGTTTTGGCTATATGTGATTGAATTTTACAAAAAATGTGTCTAGTTTTGTGATTCTTAAGGTTCGTCAGTAATAGCTACTAATCGAACATATTCGACAATGTTGTTAGAGGTTTTATTGGCTTGGGTGTATCACTTGATTGTGGGTACTTGATCATTTTCTCCTTTGTATAGGATGAATTAAGTTTTCGTTGAAGATTAATTGATGTCTAAATATCATATTTTTATAGCTTATGATCGATGATAAATTATGTTGTAAAGATGATATTTCGAACATATCTCAGATGGTTTGTTCAGGTTCACTCTTGATTGTAACAATTCTTTATTCAGGATTTTAGCATGGTAAGGTTAGAAAACATTTTTCCTTATGGTTGTGTCAAGGTCTAGTTGTAGAATCAGTTAGTTCAAGAGTTCACTTGAGAATAGTTCTGTTGTCCGTTGAGCTTGCATAGAAAAATAATTCTCTTGAAAGTATTTAGATGTCCCTATTTTAGGCATTTTATAGGAGGAGGTGTAGATCTGCAGTTGATTAGTTTGATAAGTTTGAGATGAGACATTGAGTACAATTATTTTGAACGAATCACTGAGACATGTGGCACCCTTTCTGACACTCACCTTCTTTTGATCGTTCGACGACGAACGATGGGTAAATTGTTATATAATGTAATGATCCATTTTGTCATTTTTAGTATTAGAACTTTGTATTTCATAAAATACTTTCCGATAGATTCTAAATTTGAACTATTCATAACTTTAATTATACAATTAATGGGGTAATTTTAATAAAATATTTAGTTGGTAGTTAAAGAAATTAACATTATAATTATAGTGGTTCACTTTCTCACTTTTATAATTACTCATATATAACAAGTAGGGTAATAATAACCTGTAGAAGAAAGAATATAAAATATTAGCCGCCTGACCCTAATTTTTTCGGTGAAAATACGAGGATGACCCAATTTGCATTAGGTAAAAACCTTTAATCTCTCTTGAACATTGTTACTCATGGATATATAAGGTTATATTATTCTCATAAGTCTGCCTGAATCGTGATAACAAAGGGATACATATATTAATATTATATTATACTAGAATTAAATTTCAAGTATCTTCATGAGGAAGGTGATCATCCTCCTGATCCAACTTTATTTTGACAATTAGCTGGGGGTTTAAATTACCTTACTGTTACTCCACTTGATATCTCTTTTGCACTTCCACAAGTAAGTCAATTTATGGAAGCTCCCCTGACCACTTGGTAGTTCTTCATCATATTATTCAGTGCATTCTAGGAACATTTACTCATGGATTGTTATTTCGAAGTGGTTCTCCTATTCGTCTTAATATTTTTAATGATTCTGATTGTGCAAGATATCTTGATACTCGTCATTCAGTCTCAGGTTGGTTCATGTTTCTTGGAAAGTCATTTATAACTTGAAAGAGTAAAAAGAAAGATCGTGTGTAAAAATCATTAACAGAGATCGAATATTTATCCATGTCTATTCCTTGCTCCAAGATTGTAGGTTTCGTGGATTAGTTAATGGGATTGGATTTCCTCGATCTGATTCTAGTCCGCTCAACCATGACTATACAAGTGTTGTTCTGATTGCTTTGAATATATCTTTTTATGAGAGGACCGACTTTTTATGAGAGGACCGAACACCTCAAAGTGGATTTTCATTATAAACAAGAAACTGTAGATAAAGGAGTCATTATTCTTTCACAGTTTACCAGTGATCTTCAATTAGCTGATTCGTTTACAAAATCCATCGAACGGCAACACCATTAGTTTCTAGTAGGCAAATTTATGCTTGTTAATCCACCAACGTTAATTTATGAGCGATGTTAGCATGATGGACAACTAAATTATTGTATATATTAAAGTAAATATATAATGATATACATTAGCATAATCATATATATTTGTTGTAGAATCTAAGGAATAACTATTGGGATAGAACAATTTATTTGGAGGGAGAGCACCAAATATTTAGAGGAATTCAATAGAAGAGTTGTACAGATAGAATAGTTGATCGTTAGGAGTAGGAATCTTTATTTAATCCAAAAGATTAAAGTTTGTTGTGAATAGGAGCTTTTGTTGTGTCTATGATGGCTAGATTTGAGCTTCTCCATATGACTGACGCAAACACAAAATTTCACCAGGATGAAGGACTTAAATCTAGAGAAATGTATTAGTCATCAAATGGTTTATTATTCCTTGGGAGATTGTAAAAAAAACTCATAAAGTTAAATTTGTATGGTTGAGGGTTTTCTATGTGTTATTGTGAAGTCTCTTGAACATCTGAATCTTGAGGGTTCCCAAAGATTACAGAAATCCCCAGAAAACCTTGGAAGAATGAAGTCAGAGTTAGAGATAAAGTTGAAATGAATTGTCAAAAGGGAAATACCGTCATTTATTATTCAACACCGAGCTCATCTTACAAAGCTAGATTTTTCAGTCCTGAAAAACCATGTAGCTCTTCAATATGTTGGCTATGTAGAAAGAGTTAAAAGGGAAATTGATTAAAGATGAAAAGAGAGGAAGTTGAAATATTGAAAACATGAACAGTTTGGAACTTTAATATTCCTCTTATGATTTAGTGAAAAGACATTTGTCCCTCATCGTGGTGGAAAAGAAGAATAGGAGTGTTTAAATATTGAAACACTCATATTAATTGTTAAAAGGGTTTAAAAGAGGGACCCCCCCTCACGCCATTGTCGTCGTCACTTGCTCGGCTTGGCTTTTTCTTTAAAAAATGATCGAGAGATTACTTTTTTTACAACGTTAGTATTAATTAATTAGTTAATTATTTATTTAACAAAAAAAATTAAATTAAATTGCCTAAAAAATTACAATTAATTAGTTAATTAACCGAAACATTTCAATTAATCAGTTAATAAGCCTAATCGAGTCGGATCCGCGCATGAAATAATTTATGTTAATTGTTTCCTATTTTATTTGAATTTTCTGCTGTTGGAAGTGGTTGATATGAAAGGGTGCAAATTTCAGGAACATCCTTGAACGTTTGAATGATTTATAATTTCATGAATTGTCATGTCGACTCTGAAAGGGTTGCAAACTTTCAGAACCAGTTCCTCTTTTGTAAAAATAGAATAGGTAAATTACCTGCACTTCGCACGAGATTGAACTTTTTTGTTATGTTTACATATGATCATTTGGTAATATTCATATTTTCAATACATACATAACATTGTCAAGAACATTTTATCTTATGGAAACATTCCTTAGAAATCTTGAAGTGCTAGTTTTTTTAATTTTAGTTTTTGTTAAACAAAAATTATGAGTCATAGATAGATTTTAAGTATGCATAAGAAGTGTAAGAATATCTCCTTGTAAAAATTTGGTCAGATGCAAAAAAAAATTTAAATTCAAAGAAGTTATAAAGATCAATATTAGAGGTTCCTAAAAAGACAAAAAAAACGCGGAACAATAAAAATCCCAAGTAAAGTTGAACACCACGTCCATATAAGATCATAAATAACTAAATTCAAATGGACGATGTTGTACTCTATTCTTATGAGCCTCCATCAATCTCTTTTTTATTATTGTATGCCATATTTTGTTATAAACAATTTATTAGTCACATATAGATTTTATGTAAAAAAAGAAGAGTAAGAAAATCTCCGTGAAAAAAGTTTGTTAGATATAATGAATTTGTTTTATATATCAAGAAGTTATAAAGAACAACATCAGACGTTATTAACAAAAGTGACTAGAAAATGTGAAATAACAAAACTCCTAAGTAAAGTAGAACACCATGTCCCTACAAGATCATAATTAACTAAATTAAAATGGACAACCTTGGAGTAATTTCTTTTGAACCTACTCTCATGGGAATACAAATGGATGAGTATCCGTCATAGGGGAGTCAACACCAGATGTAGAACTAAAGGGTGAATCTTCCTATATGGGAAGTCAACACCTCCCGATGTCAAGTTCACTTGATGCAAAAGTAAATTCCTTTTCAACATGTCTAATGTCCTTTATTAATCACCAAAGCTTATTTTAGGTCATAAGGTCTAACCCTTGTATAAACATCATAATCATCAATATACTTCAATAAGAATTGCATTAGGGGATCGGGTGTCACATTCCGGCACTAGGATAGTATGGATGGGGTGTCACGTTCGGACACCAGGATATTAAAGGATCGGAGTGTCACGTTCCGACACCAGGTTAGTATGGATCGGGTGTCATGTTCCGACACCAGGATAGTAAAAGATCGGAGTGTCACGTTCCGATACCAGGATAGAAAAGGATCGGAGTGTCACGTTCCGACACCAGGATAGTATGGATCGAGTGTCACGTTCCGACACCAGGATAGTAAAGAGAACGAATCTTGAATTATGCTAATATACTATGATATAATGAACCCGTTTCCCAAATGAGTATGGTATGGAGGCTTGAGTCCTCATAGATGTGCTTGGGTTGTGCCCAATGGTTATGGTACTTGTTGTTGTCACCTGTTAAGTGTTATGGTTGATTTTATGTTATAATTTGATATGTATTTCTCTCTATTCTGAGTTGGCCAATGATACCTACTCAGTACTTGTGTTTTGTACTGACCCCTACTTGTATGTTTTCTCTTTGTTATTTGTAGAGTGTAGCAAACGTACCGTCGTTTTCAACTCAACCGCAACTCTAGCCAGTCTTCATCACGTCAGATTTCAGGGTGAGCTATTGTTCCTAGCTCGGACTGGATTCTCTCTCATTCATGTCTTGATGTACTTGAAGTTCGGACATGGACCATCTGTTTTCTTATTTTAGTTTCCTATACACTCTTAGATTTAGTAATTTGAGGATAGAATGTTCTTGTGGTGATGACTTTCAGATTTTGGGCATGGCTTCTATATTGTTTTATCCTGGATCCATATTTTCATATGTATGTTCCTCATTTGCTACTGGTTTTGATTTACATTGTAATTTGCTTGACATGCCTATTCGTGTTTCTACTCCGGTGGGTGAGTCTGTGATAGTTGAAAAGGTGTATAGGTCTTCTCTTGTAACTTTTTTGAGGAGCAATACTCATTTAGACTTGTTTATCTTAGAAATGGTTGATTTCGATGTAATTCTAGGTATGACTTGGCTTTCTCCAAATTTTGCAATCTTGGATTGTAATGCTAAAACTGTAACGTTGTCTAAGCCAGGGACAGATCCGTTAGTGTGGGAGGGTGACTACACTTCCACTCCATTTCGTATCATCTCCTTTCTTCGTGCTAAGAGAATGGTTAGTAAAGGGTGTTTATCCTTCTTGGCACGCCTCAGAGATGATATTACCCAAGTACCTTCAGTTGAGTTTGTTTCGATAGTCCGTGAGTTTTTGGATGTGTTTCCTGCAGACCATCCTGGTATGCCACCGGATAGGGATATTGATTTCTGTATTGATATAGAGCCGGGTACTCGCCCCATTTCAATACCCCCTTATAGAATGGCTCCCGCTTGGTTAAGGGAGTTAAAGGCCCAACTTAAAGAATTGTTAGGGAAAGACTTTATTAGACCAAGTGCATCCCCTTGGGGTGCTCCTGTTTTGTTTGTGAAAAAGAAGGTTGGAAGTTTTCGGATGTGCATTGACTACAGGCAACTGAATAAGGTAACAGTTAAGAACAAGTACCCTCTTCCTCACATTGATGATTTGTTCGATCAGTTACAAGGTGTTTGTACCTTCTCAAAAATCGATTTGAGATCTGGTTATCACTAATTGAAAATACGGGCAACAGATGTTCCCAAGACTGCTTTTCGGACCAGTATGGGCATGATGAGTTCTTAGTAATGTCTTTTGGGCTTACGAATGCCCCTGCTGCTTTCATGAGCTTGATGAATGGGAGTTTTAAGCCATACCTCGATCTCTTTGTCTATGTATTCATTGATGATATACTGGTATACTCAAAGAGCAGGAAAGAACATGAGGAACACTTGAGAATTGTCTTGGAAATGTTGAGAGAGAAAAAGCTTTATGCCAAATTCTCCAAGTGTGAGTTTTGGCTAGATTCAGTGTCCTTCTTGGGGCATGTGGTTTCTAAGGATGGAGTGATGGTGGATCCTTCTAAGATTCAAGCAGTGAGGAGTTGGGTAAGACCTACTAATGTTACAGACGTAAGGAGCTTTGTTGGTTTAGCTAGCTACTACCGTCGATTTGTCAAGGGATTTTCTTCTGTTGCTTCCCAATTGACAAACTTGACTAAGCAGAGTGTTCCATTTGTATGGTCGGACGAGTGTGAAGAAAGCTTTAAGAAGCACAAGACCTTGTTGACTACTGCACCAATTCTTACCCTACCAGTGGAAGGTAAGAATTTCATTGTTAATTGTGATGCATCCTATTCTGGTTTGGGTGCAGTGCTAATGCAAGAGAAGAATGTAATTGCTTATGCCTCGAGGCAATTAAAGGTGCATGAACGTAAGAATTTCATTGTTAATTGTGATGCATCCTATTCTGGTTTGGGTGCAGTGCTAATGCAAGAGAAGAATGTAATTGCTTATGCCTCGAGGCAATTAAAGGTGCATGAACGTAATTATCCGACCCATTATTTGGAGTTAGCGGAAGTAGTGTTTGCATTAAAGCAATGGAGGTATTATCTATATGGGGTTAAGTGTGAAGTCTATACAGATCATCGCAGTTTACAATATGTCTTTACTCAGAAAGATTTGAATTTGAGACAGAGGAGATAGATGGAACTACTGAAAGACTATGATATCACTATCTTGTATCATCCGAGAAAAGCGAATGTTGTGGCGGATTCTTTTAGTAGAAAGGCAGGAAGCATGGGAAGTCTAGCTCACTTGCAGGGTTATAGACGCCCATTGGCTAGAGAGGTTCAAACTCTGGCTAATAACTTTATGAGGCTAGAAGTAAACGAGAAGGGAGGATTTTTGGCCTGTGTGGAGGCAAGATCTTCCTTTCTGGACAAGATTAAGGAAAAGTAGTTTACTGATGATAAACTGATCCGGATTCGAGATAAGGTATTGCAAGGAGAGGCTAAAGAAGCAAAAATCAATGAGGAAGGTGTTTTCAGAATTAAGGGAAGAGTATGTGTACCCCGTGTAGATGGTTTGATTTACACTATTCTTACAGAGGCTCACAATTCAAGGTGTTCTATACATCCCGGTACAACCAAGATGTATCGTGACCTAAAGCAACATTTTTGGTGGTGTAGAATGAAGCGGGACATTGTTGATTTTGTTGCTCAATGCCCGAATTGTCAGCAGGTAAAGTATGAACACCAGAGGCCTTGAGGGACACTTCAGAGAATGCCCATTCCTGAATGGAAGTGGGAGAGAATTTCAATGGACTTCGTGGTTGCTCTTCCAAAGACAATGGGTAAGTATGACTCCATTTGGGTGATTGTTGACAGATTAACTAAGTCTGCTCACTTTATTCCGGTTAAGGTGACTTACAATGCAGAGAAGTTAGCCAAACTCTAAATCTCAGAAATTGTTCGATTGCATGGGGTTCCACTTTTCATCATATCAGATAGAGGTACGCAGTTTACTTCTAATTTTTGGAAAACTTTGCATGCTGAATTGGGTACTAGGTTGGATCTTAGTACTGCATTTCACCCTCAGACCGATGGTCAGTCGGAGCAAACAATTTAGGTTTTGGAGGATATGCTTCGTGCATGTGTGATAGAGTTTGGTGGTCATTGAAATAACTTCTTGCCCTTAGCAGAGTTCTCATACAACAATGGCTATCACTCAAGTATTGATATGTCCCCATTTGAGGCACTGTATGGGAGAAGATGTAGGTCTCCCATTGGGTGGTTTTATGCATTTGAGGTTAGAGCTTGGGGTACTGACCTTCTGAGGGAATCGTTAGATAAATTGAAATGCATTCAAGAAAAGCTTTTAGCGGCTCAAAGTAGACAGAAAGAATATGCAGCTCGAAAGGTTAGAGACTTGGAGTTTATGGAGGGTGAGCAAGTCTTGCTGAAGATTTCGACCATAAAAGGGGTGATGCGGTTTGGTAAGCGAGGTAAGCTTAGTCCAAGGTATATTGGTCCATTTGAAGTTCTGAAGTGCGTGGGGGAGGTAGCTTATGAATTAGCCTTTCCCCCAGTGCTGTCAGGAGTGCACTCGGTATTTCATGTGTCTATGCTGAAAAGATATCATGGTGATGGAAACTACATTATTCGTTGGAATTCAGTCCTTCTTGATGAGAATTTATCTTATAAGAAGGAGCCTGTTGCTATTTTTGATAGGGAAGTCGCAAGTTGAGGTCAAGAGAGATTGCATCCATCAAAGTTCAATGGAAGAATCGACCAGTTGAAGAGTCCACTTGGGAGAAGGAGGCCGATATGCAAGAAAGATACCCACACCTTTTCACAGATTCAGGTACTCTTTCTCGTCCTTGTTTTCCTTCTTGTGATTGTTCGAGGACGAACGATGGGTAAATTGGTATCTATTGTACCACCTGTTTAGTCATTTTGCACAGTAGAGTTTATTTGTGGTAATAAATGTCTGGGTCGACGGATCCCACGATGGACCGTCTTGGGCACGACGGACCGTCGAGGGGGTCTCGTTCCAAAACACTTAGACTCTGGAAAATTGGGTACTGAGAAAAACTCTCTGAACTTCGCGACGGAATGGCAGGATGGACCGTCGCAGGCATGACGGACTGTCACAAACCTCTTAAATAAAATTGGGTCTCTGAACTCTGTGAGGACTCAGCAGGACGGACTGTCGCAGGCACGACGGGCCGTCACAGGCACGACGGGCCGTCACAGGCACGACGGGCCGTCACAGGCACGACGGGCCGTCACAGGCTACGTAACCCTGACTGGGTTGGATTTCTGTTAAATGTTTTAAGGGTTATTTTGGACTATTCGTGCTTATGATTTTAAAGTTAGTGGTTTAATGTTAATAATTCAATTACTTGGGGGTTAAAGGTGATAACCTTGAAATAAATAGTGGGTTACTTTCGTCATCTTTTATACTTAATTATATGGTAATTATGGTAAAAGAAAAAGAGTTGGAATAAGAAAAAGAAGAAAGAGACAGAGAGAAGAGGGGAGAACGAACGAGAGAGGGAGAAAACGAAGAGGAAAGCAAAGCATTGGAGTAGTAGATTGATTGATTCACGATTCTTCGGTGGAGGTAGGTTATGGTTTATGCTATTCCGTAGTAAGCTCTAAATAGCTATTGATATGTATTGGGTAATTTTGTAAAGTCTTCTGTATGCTTAATTGTGTGCTTGCATGATGTGATTATGTAATTGTGATGAATTAGCATGATGAGGGTGTTGAATCTTAAACCTTAAAACCTCCTTGTGAATGATGATGTCTTGGTATAAAAGTAGGCTTGATGAACTGAAAGAATGAGATTAGGGAATCAGGTGTCACGTTCCGGCACAAGGATAGTATGGATCGGGTGTCACGTTCTGATACCAGGATAGTAAAGGATCGGAGTGTTACGTTCCGACACTAGGTTAGTATGGATCGGGTGTCACGTTCCGACACCAGGATAGTAAAGAATCGGAGTGTCACGTTTCGACACCAATATAGTAAAGGATCGGAGTGTCACGTTCCGACACCAGGATAGTATGGATCGGGTGTCACGTTCCGACACCAGGATAATAAAGAGAATGAATCTTGAATTATGCTAATATACTCAGATTTAATGAACCTTTTCCCAAATGAGTATGGAGGCTTGAGTCCTCATAGATGTGCTTGGGTTGTGCCCAATGGTTATGGTACTTGTTGTTGTCACCTGTTAAGTGTTATGGTTCATTTTATGTTATTATTTGATATATATTGCTCTCTATTCTGAGTTGGCCGATGATACCTTCTAAGTACTTGTGTTTTGTACTGACCCCTACTTGTATGTTTTCTCTTTGTTATTTTTGGAGTGCAGAAAACGTACTGTCGTTTTCAACTCAACCGCAACTCTAGCCAGTCTTCATCACGTCAGATTTCAGGGTGAGCTATTGTTCCTAGCACGGACTGGATTCTCTCTCATTCATGTCTTGATGTCCTTGAAGTTCGGACATGGACCATCTGCTTTCTTATTTTAGCTTCCTAGACACTCTTAGATTTAGTAATTTGAGGATAGAATATTCTTGTGGTGATGACTTTCAGATTTTGGGGATAGTAATTGATAAATTTTAGAAGTTATTAAATGATTTTGTTAATGAGTTTTAAGTCTTCTGCATTATTTTCTGTTTATTATGATTGAAATTTTGGGGTTTAGATTGGTTGGTCCGCTCACATAGGAGGTTAAGTGTGGGCGCCACTCGCGGCTCGTTTCTGGTTGTGACATTCACCATCCTTATAACATTTTTAACTTAAGCTAACACCTCAAAAACCATAGTTAAGACATTTCAATTAAACATCATACCATCATGACAATCCTAATAAAAGGAATAATCAAATACAACATCATGACTTAATCACAATTAATCATAATTTGAAGTAAAATATAGTGATCATAAGACTAATAAAGTCTCATGATAATTCATCATCAAAGTCTTATCATAACCATCAATTCAACCCAATTTGGGTATACATCATTGTAAGTCAATAACAAACATAATAAAAAGGCTAGAAGAATCACTACATCACTATTCAAAAGTGGATGAATGCTTAAGACAAGATACATAGGTCAATTAGCAACATACTTCACAACCTAGATCATCTTCTCAAGAACTAGCATAAAAGGCTACTAATCACCCTAATTAATCAATTAATAGAGTAACAAAATCATATAGTAGAAATTCAACCAAAAACCAAGTCAATTTAACCAAAACAACCTAATTCATATCAAGATCAAAGACCTACGATTAAGGGTTAAGGGTAATCTTCTACAAACTATACCAAACCATCAAGATGTATCATAATTAGTTTAGAATAATTCTTAATATATTCACATTATCCTAAGGAAAAAATAAAACAATCCACTAATAACATTAATTTCTAGATTGGAAAGACGCACATGAAATCTCAACTTTTAAAAATACTTTGAAGGAACCCTTTGAGGAAAGAGGTGTCAAAGGTGAACTAGATACCATAAATTAATGTTTGATGAATAATTAATGGTTTAAAATTCTCTTTACATCCCCGAAAACCCTCCCCTATCTTGGTCTTCAATGGTGTCTTCCTATAGAGAGAGAAAGAAAAGAGAAAGAAGAGAATTTATTTTGTGAGTTGTGAGAGTTTTGTGTTAGGCTTAATTATGTAAGGGCTTTATATAGGTTGTAAATCAAGATAATTAAACTTATCTAACCCCTAATTAAACTATAAACAAATCCAACTAATTAAATAACCAAAGTGAAAACGTGCAACAATTTACAATGTCATAGATGAAACCACGATCGATGGATCGTGGGTCAATCGACGGACCTGCCCCCTTTCCGTGTTGTCCATCCTTATTCTTGTTCAGAAACTGTGAACACAAGGCCCAACAACTACTTTGCTAACTGTTTGTCGACGGATGGCATCTATGCCCCATCGATCCACACATGCCTAGTAATGCCCTCTCATGGGTGCACACTGCTCAGGTAGTGTTTGACTCCACTTGTAAGGGTCCTCCTCAAGGTCACTTTGTTTGTCCTGAGGATTCGTACCCAAAAATTTCGACCATGAATCAACTTAAACATATGTTAGAAAGCCTTCCTACAATTTTCATCTATTTCTGACTACTAAAATCTAGTCAAATAAGCTAAGGCACTCTAGTACCTCCTTAAACTAGTTTTCTGACGTCCTAAACGTTCTTGAACATTTGGTTTCTAGACTTCCTAAATGACTTATATTCATAAAAGTAGACCTTAAAACAGTGTTTATACCTTATGAAACTTATGTTAGGCTCTAGAGCACATCTTGGATTATTTATGTTTTACAGTTCCCTGGTCCTCAAGGAATATCACTATGTTGCAATGCGTGATACTAGTGGAGAGAAAACCACAATGATTAAATTTTGGATAACAAAGTTTTATATTATGGTTGTCGAATTCAACTAATGAAAAGTGCGATATTCGAGATGTAGACGAATTAGGCTAAAGTGTTCCTCCTACCGAAGAAAGTGGTCTAATTTCTCACAAGTATTTGTCATACTTTCTTATGGAAAGGGATTACTAAAAGATCTTTGATGGATTAGTAAACCATATGTAGGCAAAAAAATTTTGGTGTCCTGGGTTTGTTAAACTACAACCTATGAAACAAGGAAGCGATATGTAAACTCTTGTGGGTTGTGGATGCAAAGAAAGAAAACTTATTGGTTCATCGGATTAACAACTTCTACATCAAGGACAGATCTCTGGAAAAGGCAACACTTTCGAAACAAGAATGTTGGCTTCTTTGAAATATCCTTGAGGATTCAAAGTGGTTAACGAATACGAATATGGTTGATGATCTACAAAAGTATTCACAATAAGGGGCCGTACGTATAAACTAAATGTACATGTTGTTTCAACCACTATTCAAAAAACTTCGTTAAAAGTTCCTCACACATTCATAAGGTATGTTGCCAATACATCAACTTATATTATGGCTCAACGTCTATCAAAGACATTCAACAGTTCAAAGATTAAGAAAATAAAGTAGAATTGTCTCACTTGTTATGTAATGTGTAATACATTGTCATAAAGATTACGCAGTCATTTTCTTTCCGAGTGTGGATATTCTAAAAGGGTATGGGTTTCACTCTCCACATAGATGAAAATTCATAGAGAAATAGGAAGCAAGGAAGAGGAACTACAATGGATATGTAATAGAGCGCATAGAAGTGGAGAAGTCGCAAGATTATTATATTTGGTTATATTTTATAAGTGTCTATGACATTTGCAGTTAAATGTATTTAAGGCGATTCTCACAACAATGAACCTTCTGCCAAGAGATTGAATGAAATTTTCCTTCAATTCCATATTAGAGGACATTTCTTACCGAAGTGGCAACCAATTCTTGATCAATTAAATGCTTATCTGTGTCTAGAATAATTTATAATTATTTTGTATTGGTATATAGTTAATCTCTTGAGTAATAGTTTTGGAGTCCAAAAAAAACTAGTGGTGTACATTTGCTATTTTGTTGAATAAAAGTTTCTACAGTTTGGCATAAAAAAATGAAACACCTTCAAAATAACAGATTCATCATATCTAGTCTTTTCCCTAGGTTCCATAATCATTTTATGTGTAAAAAATATGATTCCCATAAAATATGTATCAACTACCTTCAGTTGAATAATGTCACAATTAAGAATAAGTATATCATTCCATAATTGACAACATGTTGAACTAGCTTCAAGGTGCCACTAGCTTCCTTATGATTAATCCTATTTATAATATCATCAGTTGAAGGTTAAAGAGTGTGTCATTTCAAAGACAGCTTTTAAAAATCCGTATGGTCTAATGTGACTTGATTGTGACACAAGACATTGTATATTGGGTAAACTTTTGGGAATTGTACTCTTTGTTAAAAATCTTTGTACTAGTGACTTCTAGGTATTGGATATCCCTTATACAGATTGTGACATTTTCAACAAGTTGACACTCTTTCTTAAGGGTTTTGATTTTTCGATGAGTTGTGACTTTTTCAAAGCGTTGTAACTTCTTCGATGAGTGACGAATTTCCCAATAAGTTGCAACTTTTCGAAAAGGTCATGAATTTTTAGATAAAACACAAAAAAAGAGTGATCATACCCTTTGTTGAATATATATAGAGGGGTTTCCTCTCATTTTTCAAACACAATTTTTTTGATCTTCTACTCTTCTTCTTCTTGCATTATAATATTTTTGTGTGACTTATTGTCATCGAGTGAGTCCAATATTATCGGAATATGAGATACCACTTTTATGATGAAGTAAGTCATTTTATCCAAAAGAGTCTATATTCCAAAACCTCAAGTACTTGAGTAAAATAATATTGATGATATAATAGAAATTTTTTTGTTTAATATATAAAATTGTGTGTAATTCTCCAATATGTGAAGTTAACATAACGTAGCCTAAATTTGTTTTTTAGTTAAAAATTTCTCTTGTGATGTAGATATATGTTTCTAAATATCTTTTCCTAAATTTAAAGAAGTGTCACGTTTTTTTTGCTCGAGACAAAAAAATGACTTTATTTATCAATGCTACTTATGTGATCTAGACTCTCATTAAGTTTTGTTAAATATAGTTATTACTAGATAAACATTGCCCTTTTGGTTTTTTTATTTACGATTTCTGATATTTCATTTTAAGACTAAGAAAGGTTCGTATGACTACTTATAACGCCAACTTAAGTTTCTATTAGTTTAATTTTTATTATTTATTTCATAGTTAATTTTACAACATAAAAATTTTCATTAATAAATTTATATTTGGGTAGATATTTGTATTTAAATAAAAAATGTCAAAACTGTATTATCAAGTTAGCAAGATCATCTAACTTCAAAATATATTATTTCAAAATTTTCTGAGTTTTATTTTTCAAAACATCTGGTTAAATGACAAGAAAAATACAAAGTAAATATTGTGTGTAGAGTAATATTAGTGAAATAAGACTTATGACATTATTGAACTTCATCAAGTTGAAATAAATTTATACATTATTGAATTTAACTAATAAAATTTTGCATTGACCATCCTCATAGGCGATACACTACTTTGCATTCAAATTATTTCTTCTGGGCTTTAAATGGTTGGGCCTTGGATGTCCATTTTCCCCCTTTTTTTATCAACTGAGACCAGATATAGGTGGTTTACTTTACTCAATATAATGGTCAAATGAGTCTTATTAGGGGATGCACATACTTGTTCCTCTGGGTGGTCGGTCAATAAGGCAAAGTAGGTGATGCACCTACTTGTCACTTACTAGCTTAGTGAATTCAAGTAAGCACCTAAATATTTTATTGCATTTATAGACCATAATAATTTAAACTTAACTCAAAACTTATAGACATTATGTAAGTTTCAAATCTAAATTAAAATATCACTTTATGATTTCAAGTTTGAATACTTCAATAGAAATCAACTTAATCGTCTAACATCAAAATCTATGGGCAGTTCACTTTAAACATATTCTATTGACATATGTCGCATAGGAAAACGAGTTCATAACCATACTACAAGGAAATATATAACCGTTATATAAATAGAATAGGTATACGTAGAATACATCATTAAATCCTCCCCCATATGATCATTCATCCTCGACTGATGGTTGAAGTTGATAGTTTGGTTCACCTTGGAATTACGTTTCGAGATTTGCCAGGGTTCCCATTATAAATGAGACTTTTCTAAAATCCATTGACTAACCTAAAGCATGTATAGACGATTCTAGCATGAAGTCTCAATACATAGGGTTCATAAAATTATAATTTGACAAATTAAACCCCTTTATTGATAGTGTAATTGATAGAATATGCACAATTATAACGCATATAAATAAGGACTCCAATATACCTTAACATAAGACATGAATATGAAATATCAAATGAAAAAATTATAGTAGGATATATGATCATATAAGGGGACCACATGATCTCAAATCCTTATGTTGATGTTTAGGATGAGGAGGAATATTTAGGATCTCTAACATTTTTTATTCCAAGTATCTTATGTTACGTAATGGGGTGAACCCATCCCTCGCCCCTTTAAGTAGATGCAAATTTTTTATTTACACTTCAACTATGCTTTATTCATTTTAGACACCTTATGTCATATCCCTCTATGTTATTTTAACACTTTTTGCTGACATGTCATAGAGAGTGTAATAAACTAATCTGGGAAGAGTGAAAACATTTGTTAAATTGTCATTATTTTATTTTTTTCACCTTCTTCCTCATTTTTCAGTGATGATCACCCATAACTTAAACTCCTTTGTGGAGAAATAAATTTGATAAGGCTTCAAATAAAAAAATGAATTTGAACACATTTGACTCATAATATAATGCTATAATAAAAATTAAAAGAAGAAATGTGAAAACCCCTGCTACATTGAAGAAGTAGAAAAATGGAAAGTCAAAAATTCATGAATAATCTCAAAATAGATTTGAGTAGGGATATGTGCTGGTTTGTTATTCTAATTGAGAAGTTAATGTAGGGTTTAGGGTGTGTAAAGGAAGGGAAGATGTTGAGTGAGTGGGCAGAGAGTGGAGAAAACACAAGGGTTGGGGTTTGTGGGGTGGAGAAGATGATTTGAGTGGGGTTGGGTTATTTCATTTTTAAATTTTTGTGGGCGAAAATTCAACATTTTATTCACTCATTGGTTACTTCTTTTTTAAACTAAAAAATCATTATTTGATAATAATTTTCTTACATATATTCTAGTGTCTTCATTCAATTCGTTATTTTGACACATCATATATGAGTGTATTACAAACACTGTATATATTTTATTGATAGTTCAAAAAGTGTCAAAATGACACAATTGACCATGAGATGGGGTGTCTAATGTGAACAAACCCCACTTAAGGCGGTGTATAAGTGAAGTTTGGTGCAAACTTTAAGGGGCTATCTATGGATCCACCTACATTGTATTCCTCCCACAATACTTCAATGGAGGTAACACATTTTTAACTTATATACCCAAACTTTTCTGGTCAAAGACATCACTACATCATGATACGAGCAAACATTTTTCAAAAAATTTAAAAACTCAAGTCAATAAGCACCTTAGGGCATATAATAAGCTTTAAAAAGTAACATTGAGCATGACACACTAGCAGACTAGCTTAAAGGGAGAACATAATACACTGACATTAAGTTATAGAAATATGTGGTGTACACACGATTCATGCGATGCATGAGTACTAAAGCTGCGTATTACAATATGTAAGGAAGTAGACTATAAGACATGTGTCTACATAAAAAAAAATGAAATACAAAACACATATATAATTTAGCAAGTGTATTATATTGCATGGATAGGTGGACTAATATGCAATGAGTACACATATGAAATATGAGCAAGTGAGCACATTACACAAGGCAAGAAAAGCTATAAGGCATGGAATGCTCAAGCATGTAGGCTATGAGGCATTTTAAACAAATAGAGGTGGTTGTATGATCAATTATTTTGCAGTGCCAACACAATATGAAAATTTGACATGCGGAAAGTAGCTAGTGCAATAAATAACATGTAGCGAAAAGTTCCTATAAAAACATATAACATTAAACAAGGGTAATCTAGAGTGTAAAACACATACATGGAAATATTCTATGACATTAGGTATCATGTAAGAAGGTAATACACAAAGGTAAAACATCATACAATTAAATTATAGAAAATGCATAATGTATAAGTCTATAACAAACAATCTTTAGAAACTAGGAGATATTCTATAGATCTACGCTACCATAATAAGCGTAAAGACACTCTCTAAATAGTTAAGTCATGGGTGAGATACTTTTGCTCATATACCTTACTCACCTCAAAACACATACAATTGATTTCCCCATATTCTATATTCAATATCCTAAGAATCCTTATGGGTATTCTGCTATTGGGAGTTTGCTTCCATCTAGGTTATTATAAATACTATAGTTAAGATAGAATATAATCCTCATTAGTTCATCCTTTGTTTAAGGAGGCCGAGGTCAACTTTGCCTTCATTACAGTATTTTGTCATATCACACTCAATGTCTAGTGTCTTTTGAAGGTCAGAATAGAAAATAGTGATTTTTTAATGTACCATGAAACATGAAATCTAGCAACATTTAAACGTCAGGTACCTATAAAGGTATATCATAATTCATAAAATCGTAGAGTTAGCACCTTTAGTCTTAAGTAGATAGGTTTAGCTAACATATTTTTTTTAAAACAAGTGAGGATGGTCTCACTCTGTTCCCATGCAAGATAGCAAGTATAATAATAAATAACATATGATAATTTTTTTCATGTCCCTTAACAGGACTATGACTGATGAATTACTAGTATAAAATATTAGTTTAATCCCGTAAGAGATCTATACATCTGAATAATGCTCTACTTTTGTTTTGTACTAATGATATAGATTAACTAGGTCCATGTATCTTCTATCTAAGTAACCTTTTTATCCCTATTTTTATTGTTGTTATAAAGACCAAATATCAAGACTTGAATCAATACTAAAATGACTTCTCTGTCAAACAAAGGTTCGCAAAGTTGTTCCAGGGTACGCCATTATAATTTGTTAGGATTCAAGAGTTGATACCTTTTTATCGTCTCATTACTTAGAAACCTCTCTTTCATAATCACCTATCTCACTCCTCTATAACATCCTCACATGCCCCTACTCCTATGTTTAAGGAATTTGACAGATCCCATCTCTAATGAGATGCTCTACGTACATATTCGGCCTTGTAATTGAAGCTTCATTCTCACATGGTTCCTATCTAACAAGTACCTTTTAATCAAAATTAGTAGTTTCATGTACCAGATCCCGCCCAGGGTGCAGACACCTCTTGTATCATGATCAGTGTGGTAATGGTTTAATTAGTCTAACTTAATAACCATTATCTCTGAATACATATTAGTTTGAACGGGTATGTACAACCTAACTAATCACCATTTAGGTCTAGCCAAAATCTTTTTTTTTTATTTTTTATCCTTAACCGTTAGAAATATACTAATCCTCCTAACAAAAACATAGGTCATAATATGAACTAAGAAATATATCGTTTACATATATTGGCATACTTATAATCTCTATGTTTTTAACCATGAAAAGAATACAAATGTTATTATTTCTTATCCGGGGTTGTTGGCACATACCATATAAAAACCAAATATAACAATATTTGGGATGGTATATGGTGAGAATTTTGTACTTGTCATCTAATTAGGGGTATGTCTAAAACATTCGCAATGTTACATCAACCTATCAGATTTTTCCACTAACTTCTTCCGATTAAAAAAAAAGTTGTTCAACAACATCAATTTCGAGAACATGTGCAATGCTTAAAATTCTATGTATATCATAGACTAAGAGAAATTCTCTTCTATAAAAATAGATCATATAGATATGGAGGAAATATTGAACTCAAGAGTTGGATACATCCTCCTAAGAATATGTGCTTAAAAATGCTACAACTCATATATGTAACTAGGTAGGCCATCAATTTTAAGTAAAAGAATTACCATATTATATCTTTCACAATTGAACAAACATGATACAAATGGAAAAAATGCAACTTAAAATTCATATAACATATTACCTTTAGCTACCTTGTGGAGTGGGACGGTCTAATAAAAGAGCTCAATGTAGTCTAAATTTTGATAACTTAAGATCCTTTTCTGTAGGTTGCATGTTGACATTTTAGCTACACTTAACGTTAAGCATCATAAGCATAATATCAAAAGCATGATCACGTGCAAGTGAAAATTTATTTCTTAACTTCGCTCTATCGCATAATTTATTTTAATGAAAGAATGTAACATTTTTAAATGTACAAGTAGCCCCCTAAATATAAATGTGGCACGCAACATATTCATAAGTAAGCTTGTAATAGACACGACTTTGTACGCTCTTTACGACGAATTGCTCTAATACAACTTTTGTCACCCCCAACCCTAGGTGAGAGAGACAAGTACTATATGAATACATTCTTACGAGTGAGCTATGATGAGGAGGTAAACTACTACTATGTAGATGTATTTACTAATGAAAAACATCATATGCAACACATATTGACTAGCTGAAGGGATACATGTTACAAGTGAAATTATGAACACCAATTATTGCTCTACAATGTCTACAAAGACTCTATTGGGATTCTTGATTGTACCACTATGAAATACACATAATAATGACTCGGCAAAGCCTAGAATCAACCCGAAGCTCACTAATAACCATCGTGTATAAGGTGTTTCTATTGGGGAGATCTACTAGATGAATACATGTACTTGGAGCATGAAATGCAACTTCAACCATATGTATAATGAGAGCTAAGTTAAACCAAATACCAATATATAAGGGCTAAAGACCACCTTTGCTTGTAGTTGTGGAATCGTGCATGTTACATTCTTTTCTTTACTTTTTTTTTACTTTTTAACCGTATAAGACATATAATACCAATGACTAGCTGATCATCATCAAAAGAGGATGACCCATTCTAGGAAGTCTTGATGTCCTCATATTTCCTCAAATTGGGATCCGCCCTTGCTAGGCTTTTCTCCCCAGATCAGCCACTTATAATTATAAAGATTGTTTCACATAGATTTTTAATATTTGAGATTGTTTTTTTGATGTTAATAACTCTTTATAGATTGTTATTTTGATGTTCATAACTCGTTTGTGATTGCTCTTTTGATCTTCATAACTAGTTTGTGATTGATGTTTTTTGGTTATAATCCTTGTTTAGATATAGAACTATGTACTAGTAGTTAAAAGACATATTAATATGGACTTACGACAATAACAATGAAATGGGAACAAAATGTGACATGAACATGTAATACTTAGTCGCTTATATGACTCTGTAAACATTTTATCATCTCAATTGAAGCACATATCAAGTAAATACATTTAACATTTATCCAAAAGAGTTTTGAACTCTATATGGTAACATAATACTCACTATCTAATGTGAAATACAATGTAAACATTAAAGTTGAACAAATAAAAAACGTGGACATATTCGAATTAAGGATGTATACATATTTCAAGTATAGATAAATGTACAATAGAGCAAGTAGTAATCATGTGAGGTAACATTATAGTCTAACACAATGGGAGTAATAACCACGAAAAGAAATAGTTGAACATGTAACAAGATGACATATCGATAAACAATTAAAGAAAGTTGGTATTATATTGGCAGATTGTATGACATGTAATATAGGATCATTTCATTTATATAAGGGAAATCCATGTATGGGGTACTTTGACGATGAAAAAAGATGAAACACATGTTTGGTAAAGTAAGCATGTGCATGTAGTAACAAAGTCATATTAGAGTGCCCACTTCTATGCTCTACGGAGTACGAACTGCAAGTATGGATCAATCACTACAAAGGACACTTAGAAAGCTTACTTTTTATAATGCAAGTGTTGGGTTAATGCCAAAGAAAAAGGAAATTGAATAGTCTTACATGTCTAAATTTCCAATTCGTATAGCTTACAAAGTGTCAACCTGTCATTTAACGTCATTGTCTTCATTTACAAGACCCAATCATTAAGGCTAATAATATTAACATACAAACCAACTCGGGTTATTTTTTCTCATCAAAACAGTAGCCATCCCTTAATATTTCTAATTGATTGTTTCATTGCACAAATTTTAACTACACTAAAAATGAATAAGATCAAGACTTCGAGTATCAACAATGCTTGCGATTAAACCAAGGTTCACACAGATTGATACGCGTAGAACCAGACCTTACAACCCTTAATACGATCAAGTAAACTAACTTGTGGCGTTAGTTGGGCTTGTAAAGGCTGAAACCAACCAAGTAAGATCGGAAAAACAATGATTTAATCAAAGGATTCTGTACCAGACTTAAAAGAAGAAATTTTATGTTTTGACGGTCCAGGGGTCAAATGATCTTTTCTAGGCCAAGGGTAATATTTTAATTACCCTGAGGAATTAATAAATTATTAAATTAATTTAGCTAAAAGAGCTTTTCAAATTTGGGGCGACTCAGAATGATCCATTTTGCAAATGGGTTGCAACTCGTTTTTGAGCCCCACTAGGAGAAGGAATTGATGATTTAATCATCAATTAAAATCTATTAATTAAGGGTAAAATGGTCCTTTAACGTATTAATTAAAATAAATCATATTTTTATTATGTTAATTAAATCCTACTTTGACTAACTCTTGAATTTAGTCTCCTAATCCTAATAACTCTCTCTCTCACGTTTCTCAGCTCTCTCTCTGACGTTCTCAATCTGTCTCTTTCATGTTATTCTGCCAAACAAAATAAAAACCAGAAAATACATCAAGAGTTCTTCACACTTGAAGAACTCACAAGCATTTTAAAGCAAAAGACAAAGTAATCAGAAAGTGAAGGCTAAGAGAGTGTTCGTCGAGTGGGGTGTGCGTTAAAATGAATATGGCGTGGTTTGGAGGAGTCTCCGGGCAGAACCTACACACTTGAACAACATCAAAAGGAATGGGTTTCTCTCCTGGAATTCTTTCTCCAACAGAACTTTCCTTCTAACGTTTCTCAAGCTCTTGAAAACTAAGGTTGTTCCCCTTTGTATGTCCTTGTCCTTAGCTCCCAAATCAATTCGTAGGATTGGTATATTTTTCTGCTAGACATAGGCATGATTGAGGTATTTATATTAATTGTGAGCATGTTTTATGTGAGGGAAATTACGAAAACGATATTCTAAGTGTAACCAAAAATTGGTGTTGTGTGTGCATCGTGGGCAGAGGATTTAGCAACTATTTTGGGGTCGAACATTCATGTGTTTTTGGTGTATTTTATGTGTGTAATGTGTGTGGAATGTGGCGTTCATTATAATGACGAATGTTGGGTATAATAACACTCTTTTAGCTGAGTAAACTCATGAAAGAGGTGACTAAAAATGAGTGAAGAATGATAAGAAAAAAAATTCCAGATTGCATACTCTCCCATAAGGTTAAATTATGGTTTTTTAAACAGGGAAATAAATAAGTGAGGTCAATTGGAATTGTACCCAAGACCTCAGATGTTGAGCACTCTGAAAAATAAGAGAAAAACGTCAAGGAGCTAAGGAGAATTGAACCCCTTAGCTACTGGTTTTGTGAGGCAAAGAAAAAGGAAAATGGGGGCTGGGGGGGATTCCATCCTAAATCCTGTTTTTACGAAAACGTATGGGAAATAGGGATGGGGGGGGGGGGAAATTGAACTCGACACATATGGGGAGTATAAGGAAAAAAATTAAGTAAACAAGTAACTGGGAGGCGTGGGATTCTAGCCCACGACCTCCCAGTACGCGCGAAGGGAGAGGAAATAAT
>NC_090804.1:50119777-50149777 GCF_036512215.1 Solanum lycopersicum | reverse complement strand
AAAAGGTTTGTCTATTCAAAAATAGAGAATATTTTTGTTTGTTAGTAAGGGGAGTTAGAAATAAAAAAAATTGTTTCGTAAGACAGGGAGCAACAAATAGACGGGTTCCTCATGCTTTGTTGTAACCTGATAGAGAATACTTTCACGTCATTTAAAGTATATAAAAGAATTAACTCTTAAAAGATAGTGATATGGCAATTTCCAATACAGTCTATTTCATATGAGAAATGGAAATGAGACAAATATTTTTAAAAAATGGATCAAAATAGGACCTAAGACTGTGGATTATAAATTAAGTGGATATGCTACAAATAGTAAAACATTTAGATTAGTGGTTCATAAGTCGAAACTATCGTACAATCAAGTGAGGGATCCAAATGAGCTTGGAAATAACCAAAGGATGATGTACTTAATAAAGGGATTCAGAGGAGTCATAACTAGTCAATTGACAAATTACTTCCTTCGAGTTTGATTTTGTAAAATTTCTTCTTGAAAATGAGTTGCATAAATTTGAAGAAGTCATGTCCTCTATGAACTCATTCTTTTCGTAAAGAGGCTGTCAACACCAAGATAATTTCAATCTTGAGCAACCATACTTGAGATTTGGTAATGTTCTTCCAGGAAATCATCCTTTGGGTTTAAAGTTAATCTACAAAAGGAAAAGAAAGTTGATGATAATATTGACAAATTCAATATTGTATGGGAGGAGATGTAGGTCTCCCATTGGTTGGTTTGATGCATTCGAGGTTAGACCTTGGGGTACTGACCTTTTGAGGGATTCGATAGAGAAAGTGAAGTCTATTCAAGAAAAGCTTCTAGCGGCGCAAAGTAGACAAAAAGAATATGCAGATCGAAAGGTTAGAGACTTAGAGTTCATGGAAGGTGAACAAGTCTTGTTGAAGGTTCGCCAATGAAAGGGGTGATGCAATTTGGTAAGCGAGGTAAACATAGCCCAAGGTATATTGGTCCATTTGAAGTACTTAAGCGAGTAGGGGAGGTGGCTTATGAGTTAGCCTTGCCTCCAGGGCTGTCCGGAGTGCATCCGGTATTCCATGTGTCTATGTTGAAAAGATATCATGGGGATGGAAATTACATTATCCGTTGGGATTCAGTTTTGCTTGATGAGAACTTGTCTTATGAGGAGGAGCCTGTTGCTATTTTAGATAGAGAAGTTCGCAAGTTGAGGTCAAGAGAGATTGCATCCATCAAGGTGCAATGGAAGAATCGACCGGTTGAAGAAGCCACTTGGGAGAAGGAGGCAGATATGCAAGAAAGATACCCACATCTGTTTACAGATTCAGGTACTCCTTTTTGCTCTTGTTTTTCCTTCTTGTGATCGTTCGGGGATGAACGATGGGTAAATTGGTATCTATTGTAACAACCTGTTTAGTCGTTTTGAGTAGTAGACTTCAATTCTGGAAAAACTGGCAGAAGCGACAGACCCCACGACGGACCGTCATGGGCACGATGGACCGTCGCAGGGTCTCGTTTCAAAACACTTAGAAAATCTGAAATTGGGTACTGAAAATCGACTCTCTGAACTTCGTAACAGAATGGTAGGACGGACCGTCACAGGCGTGACGGATCGTCACAGATTATTCAATGGAAATTGAGTCTCTGACCCTTGCGACAACCTGTAGGACGGACCGTCGCAGGCAAACGGGTTATGTAACGGAATGGCAGGACGTAGGTTATGGTTTTTATGCTATTCGTAGTAAACTCTTAATAGCGAATGATATGTATGGGTAGTATTGTAAACCCTTCTATATGCTTAATTGTATGCTTGCATGAATGTGATTATATGATTGTGATAAAATAAGCATGATAAAGCTATCGAATCCTAAATCTTGAAAGATAACCCTAATCTACTTTGTTAATGATGATGCCTTGGTATAAAAGAAGGCTTGATGAACGAAAGTAGTGAGATTAGGGGATCGGGTGCCATGTTTCGGTACCAGGATAGTATATGAGGATCGGAGTGTCACGTTCTGACACCAGGATAGTATATGGATCGGGTGCCACGTTCCGGTACCAGGAAAGAATATGGATCGGGTGTCACGTTCCGACACCAGGATAGAATATGGATCGGGTGCCACGTTCCGGTACCAGGATAGAATATGGATCGGGTGTCACGTTCCGACACCAGGATAGAATATGGATCGGGTGTCACGTTCCGACAGCAGGATAGAATGAGGATCGGAGTGTCACGTTCCGACACCAGGATAGTATATTGAGGAGCGGAGTGTCACGTACCGACACGAGGGGAATAAAGATAATGAATCTTGAAAGATGTTAATATATTCAATCTAATGAATCGAATTCCCAAATGAGTATGCTGAAGAGGCGTGAGTCCTCATTGATGTGCTTGGTGTTGTAACCAAGGGTTATGGTAACTGTAAATGCTGCATGCTAAGGATATTAGTTGATTTTATGATATTATCTGATATATACTATTTTCTATTTTGAGTTTGCCGATGATATCTACCCAGTACCCGTGTTTTGTACTGACCCCTACTTTTATGTTTTCTTCTTGTTTATTTGTGGAGTGCAGCAAACGTGCCGTCGCCTTCGACTCAACAGTAATTCAAGCCAGTCTTACTACACCAGAAATTCAGGGTGAGCTAATGCTTCTAGCTTGGACTGGATCTTCTTCTTCAAGTCTTGATGCCTTGAACTTCCGGCGTGGACTAGCTTCTTATGTATTTTTAGCTATTAGAATACTTTTAGTTTAGTCATTTGATCGTAGATAGTCTTGTGGTGATGACTTCCAGATTTTGGGGATAATAATAGTTATTGATTTTATTAATGAGTTTAAGTCTCCCGCATTACTTTATGTTGATATTATATTGAAATGTTAAGGTTTAGATTGGTTGGTTCGCTCACATAGGAGGGTAAGTGTGGGTGCCAGTCGCGGCCCGGATTTGGGTCGTGACAAACTTGGTATCAGAGCATTAGGTTTGTTGGTCTCATCACACAAGAACGAGTCTAGTAGAGTCTTGCGGAACGGTAGGGAGACGCCTTTACTTTTCTTTGAGAGGCTATAGGACTTTAGGAAAATTCCATTCTTTCTTTCTTTCTTTCGTGCTACTACTTGAATCCAATTGGTATCTAGGTGATACAAATTGGTATCTGACCATCTTCACTCTCTTTCGCAGATGGTTAGAACTAGAGCAACGACTACGCCAACACCAACACCAGCACCAGCAGGACAGGGTGCGTCTGAACCAGCCACTGGGGCTGTGGCTCGAGGAAGAGCAACGGCAATAGGTCGTGGTAGAGGTCGTGGGAGGACGTCCTCTAGAGGAAGAGGACGAGCACCTAACCCATCTGATACTAGGGCGGTGACTCCTCCACCGACTGAAGAAGTAGTAAGAGAAGGGGAGTATGGGGAGAATGAACATGTGCAGAATGAGGAAATGCCACCCCAACCTACCCCAGAGATGATAAATCAGGTTCTGGCTTATCTTAGCGGGTTATCTGATCAGGGCCAGACACCCCAGTGTTTTCTGCACCAGCACCTCAGGCTCCGGAGGTACAACATGCGGCTACTATGGCTCCCCGCATGGATGTTCCATTGGAAATAAGAACATTTCCTCGTCTGACTACAGGGCCTGTAATGACAAATGATCAGCATGAACTTTTCAGTAAGTTCTTGAAATTGAAACCTCCAGTCTTTAAGGGTGCTGAATCGGAGGATGCTTATGATTTTCTGGTTGACTGTCACGAGCTACTACACAAGATGGGTATAGTAGAACGGTTTGGTGTTGAGTTCGTGAGTTATCAGTTTCAAGGGAACGCAAAAATGTGGTGGCGATCACATGTTGAGTGTCAACCGACAGAGGCACCACCTATGACTTGGGCCTCATTCTCTAGCTTGTTTATGGAGAAGTATATCCCTCGGACTTTGAGGGATAGGAAAAGGGATGAGTTCTTGAGCCTAGAGCAAGATAGGATGTCGGTTAATGCTTACGAGGCTAGGTTTCTCGCACTATCCAGATATGCCACGCAACTTTGTTTCAGTCCACAAGAGAGGATTCGCCGGTTTGTGAAGGGGTTGAGATCAGAGTTGCGGATTTCGGCCTTACAAGTAGCGGCTACAGCAAAATCCTTCCAAGAAGTGGTAGACTTCGTGATAGAGGTGGAAGGAGTGAAGCCCGATGACTTCACCTCGACATCAACATCAAAAAGGTTTCGAAAGGGAGGTGAGTTTAATGGTTCTTACTCTAGAGGACAAGGTTCCGGAGGTTACGTAGTTCGACCCATTCAGTCTTCACTACAGACTGTAGTTTGGGGTCCACCTCCGACCGGTCAACACTTCTCTGAGAGACCTATGCATGAACCCAGAGAGTGCTATGGATGTGGGGAGATTGGACATATTAAGAGATATTGTCCAAAACAGAGTTACAGACCTCCAAATGTTAGAGGTAGAGGTGGTCATGGCAGAGGCCGTTATTCTGGAGGACGTGGTGGTCGAGGTAATGGTGGTCACCAGAACGGCCGAGGTGATGGGCAACCTGGAGCCACTACATCACAAAATGGTAGGGGCAACGGACAGACGGGTGAGAGGGCCCATTGTTACGCTTTCCCTGGGCGGTCTGAAACGGAGGCATCTGATGCTGTCATCACAGGTAATCTTCTGGTTTGTGATTGCATGGCTTCTGTATTGTTTGATCCTGGATCCACATTTTCTTATGTATATTCCTCATTTGCTAATGGTCTAAATTTACATTGTGAATTACTTGATATGCCTATTCGTGTTTCTACTCCGGTGGGTGAGTCTGTGGTAGTTGAAAAGGTATATAGGTCTTCTTTGGTGAACTTTGTGGGGAGCAACACTTATGTAGATTTGATTATCTTAGAAATGGATGATTTTGATGTAATTCTGGGTATGACTTGGCTTTCTCCGCAATTTGCGATCTTGGATTGTAATGCTAAAATGGTGACGTTAGCCAAACCTGGGACAGATCCGTTAGTTTGGGAGGGTGACTACACTTCCAATCCGGTGCGTATCATCTCCTTTCTTCGTGCTAAGAAAATGGTTAGTAAAGGGTGTTTAGCTTTCTTGGCACATCTCAAGGACGACACTATCCAAGTACCTTCGATTGAGTCGGTTTCGGTGGTCCGTAAGTTTCTAGATGTGTTCCCTGCAAATCTTCCTGGTATGCCACCAGATAGGGATATTGATTTCTGTATTGACCTTGAACCGGGTACTCGCCCCATTTCTATACCCCCTTACAGAATGGCTCCCGCGGAGTTAAGAGAGTTAAAAGCCCAACTTCAAGAGTTGTTAAACAAAGGCTTTATTAGACCAAGTGCATCTCCTTGGGGTGCTCCGGTTTTGTTTGTGAAGAAGAAGGATGGGAGTTTTCGAATGTGTATAGACTACATACAACTAAACAAGGTAACCATAAAGAACAAGTATCCTCTTCCCCGCATTGATGACTTGTTCGATCAGTTACAAGGTGCTTGTGTCTTCTCTAAGATTGACTTGAGATCCGGTTATCATCAATTGAAAATACAGGCAACAGATGTGCCAAAGACTGCTTTTCGAACGAGGTATGGGCATTACGAATTTGTAGTGATGTCTTTTGGTCTTACAAATGCCCCTGCTGCGTTCATGAGCTTGATGAACGGGATTTTTAAGCCATATTTGGACCTCTTTGTGATCGTATTTATTGATGATATATTGGTATACTCAAAGAGCAAGAAGGAACATGAAGAGCATTTGAGAATGGTATTGGAAATGTTGAGGGAGAAAAAGCTTTATGCCAAGTTCTCTAAGTGTGAGTTTTGGCTAGATGCAGTGTCCTTCTTGGGGCACGTGGTTTCTAAGGAAGGAGTGATGGTGGATCCTTCTAAGATTGAGACAGTGAAGAATTGGGTAAGACCCACTAACGTGTCAGAAATAAGGAGCTTTGTTGGGTTAGCTAGCTACTACCGCCGATTTGTCAAGGGATTCTCTTCTATTGCTTCCCAATTGACGAACTTGACTAAGCAGAATGTTCCATTTGTATGGTCGGACGAATGTGAGGAAAACTTTCAGAAGCTCAAGACTTTGTTGACTACCGCACCTATCCTTACCTTGCAAGTAGAGGGTAAGAACTTCATTGTTTATTGTGATGCATCCTATTCTGGTTTGGGTGCAGTACTAATGCAAGAGAAGAGTGTGATTGCTTATGCTTCAAGGCAACTAAAGGTGCATGAACGTAACTATCCGACCCACGATTTGGAATTGGCTGCGGTGGTGTTTGCATTAAAGCAATGGAGACACTATTTATATGGGGTTAAGTGTGAGATCTATACGGATCATCGTAGCCTACAGTATGTCTTTACTCAGAAAGATTTGAACTTGAGACAGAGGAGATGGATGGAACTACTGAAGGACTACGACATCACTATTTTGTATCATCCGGGGAAGGCGAATGTTGTAGTGGATGCTTTAAGTAGAAAGGCGGGAAGCATGGGAAGTCTAGCTCACTTGCAAGCTTCTAGACGCCCATTGGCTAGAGAGGTTCAGACTCTAGCTAATGACTTGATGAGATTAGAAGTAAATGAGAAGGGAGGATTGTTGGCTAGTGTGGAGTCAAGATCTTCTTTTCTTGACAAAATTAAGGGAAAACAGTTTGATGATGAGAAACTAAGGCGAATCCAAGATAAAGTATTGCGAGGGGAGGCTAAGGAAGCACAAATCGATGAGGAAGGTGTTTTGAGAATCAAGGGAAGGGTATGTGTACCCCGCGTCGATGATTTGATCAACACTATTCTGACAGAGGCTCATAGTTCAAGGTATTCTATACATCCGGGTGCAACCAAGATGTATCGTGACCTAAAACAACACTTTTGGTGGAGTATAATGAAGTGTGATATTGTTGACTTTATTGCCAAGTGTCCAAACTGTCAACAAGTAAAGTATGAACACCAAAGGCCCGGAGGAACACTTCAGAGAATGCCCATTCCGGAATGGAAGTAGGAAAGAATTGAAATGGACTTTGTGGTTGGTCTTCCAAGGACAATGGGTAAGTATGACTCCATTTGGGTGATTGTTGATAGGTTAACTAAATCTGCTCATTTCATTCTGGTAAAGGTGACTTACAATGCAGAGAAGTTAGCCAAGATCTATATCTCATAAATCGTTCGATTGCATGGGGTTCCACTATCCATCATATCAGATAGAGGTACGCAGTTTACTTCTATGTTTTGGAAAACATTGCATGCGGAATTGGGTACTAGGTTGGACCTTAGTACTGCGTTCCATCCTCAGACCGATGGTCAGTCTGAAAGGACGATTCAAGTGTTGGAGGATATGCTTCGTGCATGTGTGATAGAGTTTGGTGGTCATTGGGATAGCTTCCTACCCTTAGCGGAGTTTTCATACAATAATAGCTATCACTCAAGTATTGATATGGCCCTATTTGAAACATTGTATGGGAGGAGATGTAGGTCTCCCATTGGTTGGTTTGATGCATTCGAGGTTAGACCTTGGGGTACTGACCTTTTGAGGGATTCGATAGAGAAAGTGAAGTCTATTCAAGAAAAGCTTCTAGCGGCGCAAAGTAGACAAAAAGAATATGCAGATCGAAAGGTTAGAGAGTTAGAGTTCATGGAAGGTGAACAAGTCTTGTTGAAGGTTCGCCAATGAAAGGGGTGATGCGATTTGGTAAGCGAGGTAAACTTAGCCCAAGGTATATTGGTCCATTTGAAGTACTTAAGCGAGTAGGGGAGGTGGCTTATGAGTTAGCCTTGCCTCCAGGGCTGTCCGGAGTGCATCCGGTATTCCATGTGTCTATGTTGAAAAGATATCATGGGGATGGAAATTACATTATCCGTTGGGATTCAGTTTTGCTTGATGAGAACTTGTCTTATGAGGAGGAGCCTGTTGCTATTTTAGATAGAGAAGTTCGCAAGTTGAGGTCAAGAGAGATTGCATCCATCAAGGTGCAATGGAAGAATCGACCGGTTGAAGAAGCCACTTCGGAGAAGGAGGCAGATATGCAAGAAAGATACCCACATCTGTTTACAGATTCAGGTACTCCTTTTCGCTCTTGTTTTTCCTTCTTGTGATCGTTCGGTGACGAACGATGGGTAATTGGTATCTATTGTAACGACCTGTTTAGTCGTTTTGAGTAGAAGACTTCAATTCTGGAAAAACTGGCAGAAGCGACAGACCCCACGATGGACCGTCATGGGCACGACGGACCATCGCAGGGTCTCGTTTCAAAACACTTAGAAAATCTGAAATTGGGTACTAAAAATCGACTCTCTGAACTTCGTAACGGAATGGCAGGATGGACCGTCACAGGCGTGACGGACTGTCACAGATTATTCGGTAGAAATTGATTCTCTGACCCTTGCGACGACCTGTAGGACGGACCGTCGCAGGTTGTGCAATCCCAGTCTGGGTCGGATGTCTTGATACGTTTTAAGGGACGTTTTTGACTATTATTGCCTTAATTATAAAGTTAGTGGGTTAATGTTAATAAGTCTAATTACTTGGGGGTTAAAAGAGGTAACCTTAAGTTAATTAGTGAGGCATTATTGCCATCTTTTATTCTTAATTATATACTAATTAGGGTAAAAGAAAGAGGGTTGGAATAAGAAAAATAAGAAAGAACAAAGAGAGACAGAAAAAGAAAGAGAACGAGTAGAGAGAGAGAGAAACGAAGGGGATAGCAAGGATTTTGAGAAGATAGCTTGTTGATCGCAATTCTTCGGTGGAGGTAGGTTATGGTTTTTATGCTATTCGCAGTAAACTCTTAATAGCGAATGATATGTATGGGTAGTATTGTAAACCCTTCTATATGCTTAATTGTATGCTTGCATGAATGTGATTATATGATTGTGATAAAATAAGCATGATAAAGCTATCGAATCCTAAATCTTGAAAGATAACCCTAATCTACTTTGTTAATGATGATGCCTTGGTATAAAAGAAGGCTTGATGAATGAAAGTAGTGAGATTAGGGGATCGGGTGCCACGTTCCGGTACCAGGATAGTATATGAGGATCGGAGTGTCACGTTTCGACACCAGGATAGTATATGGATCGGGTGCCACGTTCCGGTACCAAGATAGAATATGGATCGGGTGTCACGTTCCGACACCAGGATAGAATATGGATCGGGTGCCACGTTCCGATACCAGGATAGAATATGGATCGGGTGTCACGTTCCGACACCAGGATAGAATATGGATCGGGTGTCACGTTCCGACAGCAGGATAGAATGAGGATCGGAGTGTCACGTTCCGACACCAGGATAGTATATTGAGGAGCGGAGTGTCACGTACCGACACGAGGGGAATAAAGATAATGAATCTTGAAAGATGTTAATATATTCAATCTAATGAACCGAATTCCCAAATGAGTATGATGAGGAGGCGTGAGTCCTCATTGATGTGCTTGGTGTTGTAACTAAGGGTTATGGTAACTGTAAATGCTGCATGCTAAGGATATTAGTTGATTTTATGATATTATCTGATATATACTGTTTTCTATTTTGAGTTTGCCGATGATATCTACCCAGTACCCGTGTTTTGTACTGACCCCTACTTTTATGTTTTCTTCTTGTTTATTTGTGGAGTGCAGCAAACGTGCCGTCGCCTTCGACTCAACAGTAATTCAAGCCAGTCTTACTACACCGGAAATTCAGGGTGAGCTAATGCTTCTAGCTTGGAATGGATCTTCTTCTTCAAGTCTTGATGCCTTGAACTTCCGGCATGGACTAGCTTCTTATGTATTTTTAGCTTTTAGAATACTCTTAGTTTAGTCATTTGATCGTAGATATTCTTGTGGTGATGACTTCCAGATTTTGGGGATAGTAATAGTTATTGATTTTATTAATGAGTTTAAGTCTTCCGCATTACTTTATGTTGATATTATATTGAAATGTTAAGGTTTAGATTGGTTGGTTCGCTCACATAGGAGGGTAAGTGTGGGTTCCAGTCGCGGCCCGGATTTGGGTCGTGACAGCTCCTTACCAATTTTTGTGAGTGTACTCTAAATCCTTGATTGAACATCCTCTGAAGCTTCCTCTTAGTCAATTCAGGGGCCTTGTTCTTTTGTACTATAACATATCATGGTGCGACTGATGTCCCAAAGAATTATTCTCCTTTTGAATATTTTTTATGACCTAAGAAACTCTATTGTGTTCTTTTACTAGTTTTTACTGAAGATCTGTGGGGTTTTTAGTCCTTGCTCGATGGCATGTCAACTTAGATAATCAACTTTACATTTTGGGAAACCGCTCTAAGATTTGCAATCTTTTTCCTTTACTTTATCAAGGGATTATGCTGATAGACTAGAGAAATGCCATACTTAAGAGTGCAAAAGATGGATGAAGAAAGACTATAAACATAAGAAAGGACATTTCTTTTTAAAGAAAAATGAGAAAGTGAATTTATCTGGAGGCATATGTCGACTTTGAGTGAACCGTCAAATGCACTTCTGACTTGATCCCTTATCCGTTTGAGTTGTCTAATTCTCAAAATTTGAATCGCTATCAATTTAGAAATGATCTATGTATCTTTCACGCAGAGGTGTTAAGAAATGGTCATCTTTACAGATTTAATCCAATTAGCCATTTTCATGATGTTCTCTCTTTTTATCTTATGGTGGCCGTAGGGTTTTCACCGATAATAACTTCTCTCTCTTCATCGTATGGTGTCTATGAAGGTATTCACCAATGATAATCTCTCATTTCTTGTTCTTTTTTACATATCGTGCCCCCAAAAGGTTTCACTCATACGTATTTTAGAAATCATTTGGACAGAAAGAGATTGGAAAGAAAATGATTGTTCGATGAGTAAGCAATTTGATATTGCCAAATAAATTAGGGAATTCTATATTACTCAGTGAAGAATGTGATTTCTCAGTGAGATCCCGAATGGTTCGGTGCACATGACTAATGTTGCTAAGTGACCAAAACCTGGATAATTTTTCAAACTAATGTTTAAAAGTTCCAATTTTCTACGCTCTTTCTCATTTTCAAACTGCAGAAACTCATATTTTTTTCATATTATCTCACTTATATTGTATATTTATTATTAAGTTGTGCTTTATTTGGATCGCATTGCGACCTAATATCTCAATTTTATCTTAATCGACAACTAAGGTTGGTTTTCACACCCTAAGTTATTTTTATCAAATTTGGTACTTTAATTTAATAACATTATCTTGTTGATGTGTGCTAGATCAATCTTGTAGGATTACAATGTTTGTTTTCCTTAATAATTTCTTGAATTTTACCCCTACTAAGTTAAATGATTGATTCCAAAATATTGATCTATAAAATGGATGAAAATCAAGGGTTTTACATTAATTACGCTAGATTGAGTTTTTGGTCAACTTCAAATGACCAATCCTAGATCAAGATGATTTAGGTGTACTTCTAGATATGGTTTGAAATTTTTTGAAATTAACCTTCCAACTCATTGAGTTTGCTCAATTTCAAATTCGTATAGTGAGTTATGCCCTTTGGAAGTTGGATTGTTGGAATAAAGAAAGCCCAATCTTTAGTTTGAAAGGGTAGTTTGGTCTTTTCCTTACCCAATTAATTTATTTTACATTTGGTAATTATGTTAGGGTCTAACCAAAATTATATCAGTTTATAATTTTACCAAAATATGCTAGGGCTTGGGGAAAAGACAAAATAAGAGGAGAAGGAGGAGAGAAGCATGATTCGCTAATATCGTCAAGTTTAGCTGGTGGTTTTCGTCGGGGGGGGGGGGGGGGTTACCTAAAAGGTTTGTGCAATCACATTTCCTTGGTTTAGTTCACCCACGTGCCAAATAATGATTTAATTCAGCAAAATATATTTGATTTGAAAGTAAATCGTTTGAGTTCTTGATGATATTCATATGAATTCTTGTGGGTTGTGTTGTTAAAGTTTCTTGAGGCTTGATGTTTAAATGTGGAATTTTGGGTTTAATATATCATATATTGAGGACATAATTGATTCTAAGTGTTTGGGGAAAACACAATTGAAGTTTAATGGGTTTATATATGAAAAAAAGGAGAAAAATAAGGGATTTTCGAGGCAAGGGCTTCGCGTGTCGCGTCTTCTATCGCACCACAAAAGTTCCTCTACATTTTGTTCTCTGCAGCGCCGCACCAGCAAGAGCACCAATGGGTGTCCTTTGAAATTTGAGGGCTGGCGCCCCGAGTCTCTTAGAGAGCCTGGGACGCCAGTCCCCCCCCCCCCCCCCCCCCCATTTTTTCCCCACCTTTTCGTACTTGTTCCTTGGAAATGTACCTAATTTTCTAGTTGATTCACACACTTTAAAGTATATTTAAACATAATGAAATTATTCATAAACATGTGATTCTGAACCTTGAATTCATAATCCAATTAAAGGAAAGTTACGATGAAAGTCAAAAGAAGGTAAAATTCAAGTCTAGAAGTTAAGAGCAGTCAAAGTAAATCTTGTTATGTTTTCAAAAGTTAGTAACAAATGTTTTAAATTTATTTTGAGAATTAGGTTTCAAGTTAAGTAAAGAATAAATATTTGATTTCATTTCATATAAATCTATAAGTGAACTAAAAATTCCCATAGAGCTTATAAATGTTTTCACATTTGAGCAAGAAAGGGGAACATCGATCTCCAGTGAGATTTTTCAAGCTACATTTTCAGTAATTATCTCAACCCAAAGAAAGAAGTTTATTTTAAAAACTTATGAGATAAGTATATTTTGAGAGTAGTTTGAGTACCGATATGGGGATGCGAGTTCATATTAACTCAAATCTCCATAAACCATGTATCATGGGTAGTAAAGGATTTTTAGATGAATCCTTAAGATCCATTTGGAAGAACCTAGTGATCCACTAAGTTAAGAGTTCTATATGACAAAAAAGTATAGGATAGTTCTGGCAGCGTGGGCAAGACATTGTATCACCACATAGGCTCATAGTGGTTGTTTTCGGTTAGAGAATCTCCCACAAAAACACCGTTACTTTATCATATAAGTAAAGTTGAGTTTATTATTGAATTTTCTTTAACAAAATAAGTTATTATTACTGTTTTATAAAAGATGAGGGTAGAAGGACTTCATGTTGCCTTCAACCTCCCATGTTGCACCCTTGAGAACTTGTTTTCTTCATAGAACCTTTACTGAGGAAACCTCCTTGTTCCTCAACTTCTTGACTTGGAGATTGAGGATCTCAACCGGAACCTCTTCATAGGAGAGATTCTCATCAAACCCTAAACCTTCATTAGGAAAAATGGATATCGGGCCGCCTATGCATTTTCTTGAGCATAGAAACATGAAACATCGGATGAACCGAACCTAGTTCACTAGGTAGTTTAAATTCATAGGCAACCTTTCCAACCCATTGTAAAACCTCCTAAGGACCAACATACCGGGGACTTTTCCCCTTTTACCGAATCTCATAACCCCTTTCATAGGTAAAATCTTCTAAGAAACATGATAACCTATTTCAAACTCAAGATCTCTTAATCAATGGTCGGCATAAGATTTTTGCCGACTATAGGCTGTCTTCAATCTATCTCTTATTATTCGAACATTCTCTATAGCCCATAGATAATCTCAAGACGAGGAGTGAGGATTCACCAACCTCAAACCATCGAACCGGATATGTACACCTTCTGCCATAAAGAGCTTCAAAAGGTTCCATGGAGATGCTCGAATGATAGCTATTGTCGTAAGAGAACACAATCAAAGGTAGATGATCATCCTAGTTTCCCTTGAAATCAATAACACAGGCTCTTAACATATCTTCAAGGGTCTGAATGGTACATTCTTCTTGACCATCTGTCTGAGGATGAAAAGCGTTACTAAGTTTCAATTGAGTACCTAAACCCTTTTGAAAAGCCTTCCAAAAATTAGAAATGAATTGGGAACGTCTATCTGAAATGACGGACAAAGGAATTTCATGAAGACTCTCAATCACATTAATGTAGATTCTTGCATAATCTTCGTGTGTATAAGTAGACTTAATAGGAATAAAATGGGCAGATTTGGTGAACCTATCCACAATAACCCATATAGAATCACTTTGCCTCCGGGTTCAAGGCAACCTAACAACGAAATCCATATCGATTGCTTCCCAATTCCAAGTACGGACATCCATGATTTGGGCTAAACCAACTAGTTTTTGATGCTCGGCGTTAACTTGTTGGAAGTGTGGACAGTTAGCAACAAACTCTGCTATGTCCCTTTTTAAACCATCCCACCAATAGATCTCTCTAAGGTCATGATACATTTTGGTAGCAGCCGGATGTATAGAATAGCGAGATCCATGAGCTTCTTCTAGAATTCAATTTCTCAAATCTTCAATATCAGGTACACATAATCGCCCGTGGTAAATAAGAACACCATCCCCCCTTTGGGAGAATGACTCATTGAGCTTACCATGTACCGATTTTTTCAACTCCATCAATAGTGGATCAAGATGCTTCTTAGATTTCACGTCCACTATTAATGATGAGTCGGAGTTATGATGGACCATAAACCACAATTTGGAGAATCTTCTAACCACACACCTAATCGATCTAACCTATGAACATCTTTCACATGTTCTTTAATCTCTTCCTCCACATGAGACACACTACCTAAAGTCATACGACTCAAAGCATCTGTAACCACATTGGCCTTTCCAAAGTGGTAAAGGACACTCATATCTTAATCCTTCAACAATTCTAACCATCTTATTTGTCGGAGATTTAACTCCTTTTATGTTAACATATATTAAATACTTTTATGGTCAGTAAACACATCAACATGCACACCATACAAGTAATGTCTCTAAAATTTCAAGGCAAAAACTACAGCATCTAACTCAAGATCATAAGTTGGATAATTATTCTCATGAACTTTCAGTTGCATAGAAGCATAATCTATAACTTTAACTTGTTCCATGAGGATGAATCCCAATCCCACTCGAGAATCATCACAATATACTAGAAAGCCTTCATTACCTTCCGGTAAGGTCAACACCTAAGTGGAGGTAAGCTAATCTTTCAACTCTTAAAACCTTTCTCACAAGCTTCTGACCACTCAAACTTCACCTTCTTTTGGGTCATAGCTGTCAAAGCAGAAGCAATAGACAATAATCCATCAACAAACCTTCTATAATACCCGGCTAGACCCAAGAAACTTCTTATGTTAGTGGGAGTCAAACGTCTTGGACAATTTATGACCGCATCCATCTTTTTCGGATAAACCTCCACATCACAAGAGATAATATGGACAAGAAAAGCGGCTGTCCTTAACAAAAATTCACACTTGCTAAATTTGGCATAAAGTTGGTGTTCTTTGAGGACTTGCAAAGCCAACCTCAAGTTTCTCTCATGTTTATCTTCTTTCTTGGAGTATATAAAGACATCTCCAATGAACACAATCATAAACTAGTCGAGGTAATCTCAGAAAACTCTATTCATTATGTCCATAAACTCCACCGAGGCATTCGTTAACCCAAAAGACATAACTAGGAACTCATAGTGACCATTTCTAGTTTGGAAAGTTGTTTTGGGAACATTTTTGCCTCTCACCCTCATTTGGTGATGTACCGACCTTAAGTCAATATTGAAAATGTAGCTAGAACCTTGATGTTTATCAAAGAGATCATCAATCCGAGGGAGAGGATACTTGTTCTTTATGGTGACCTTATTAAGTTGGCGATAATCAATGCACATTCTAAGGGACCTATCCTTCTTCTTAACAAACAAGACCAAAGCACCCCATGGAGAAATACTAGGCTAAACAAATACCTTGTCCAGTAAATCTTTGAGTTGGAGCTCTAACTCTTTCAATTAAGCCGGTGCCATCCTATATGGAGGAGTTCAAATGGGATTCATATTATGTAATAAATCAATGCCAAAGTCAATTTCCTATTTGAGAGGACTCCCTTGAAGGTCATTAGGAAAGACATCTGGGACTCCTGTCAATACAGGGACTGACTCAATAGAAGTAGTTTCACGTTCTAGGTCCTTAACCCTCACTACATGGTATAAACAACCCTTGGCTATCATTCCTTCAATAAAAAATGATTTGACCCCTTGTCACCCCTCTTCCACTCAATAATGGATTCATTTGGAAATTGGAACTTCACTACCTTGTCCTACAATGTATGGAAGCAAAACATGTATGAAGTCAATCCATACCCAAGATTATATCAAAATCAAACATGTAAAGTTCTACAAAATTAACAAGAATGACTTTATTGGGCAGCATTACAGGGCATTTCCTATAAAATTTTATTGCACCTACAAAGTCACCCATTAGGGTACAAACTGAAAAGGGTTCAATCAAAACATGAAGAAGTACATCAAACGTCCTATCTACCAATAGTATAACAAAATAAAGGATAGAACCATGACCAATAAAAGCAAAAACATTAATAGAAAAGACTAGTATACCTTAACAACGTCGGAAGACTTCTCTTGTTCATACCTACCCTTGAGTGCATAAAACGGTTCCTTTTTGGAGCTTCAAAGCTCGAACCACTTGGTTGAGTTTGGCCATTCCTCTTACCTTGGATTCTCACATTAGGATAGTATTTCACCATATTGCCACCTTTTCCACAACCATACCAACTATTTGGCTTAACAAGGCATTCACCCACATGTTTCTTACCACACTTACCACAAGTTGGTCTTTCTCTTGGTGGATCAATATTTCTCCCCTTTTGAGATTTAGGATTTGAACCTCTATCATTGTGATTCTTGGTGAAATTATTTAGGGACTTGGTTTAAGAATTTCTTCTTGAACTTAAGTTTGTCATGAACATCAGGCCTACTCTTACAAGAACTAATTTCCAAAGACTTTTCCTACTTAGCTTCTCTGTTCGTATTCCTTAGAAGACTCTCCTCTATTTGTTGTCCATGGACCATCAACATAGAAAGATCCATATTTTTATGAGCATGGCTGCACGACATTCTTCTTCAAGCTCTCGGATACGCCCCTTACATAACGAGTCATTTCATCCCTAGCATTAGAAACCAAAGAAGAAGCATATTTGGACAGTTTAATGAACATTAAGGAGTATTCCTTAACACTCATACCTCTATGACGAAGGTTGATGAACTCCTCTACCTTAGCATCTATTTGCTCCCTTGTGAATAATATGTCAAGAAAGGCCTTTTTGAAGATCTCCCAAGTCACGGGACCATCTCCTAAAGCCGATTATCCTTCAACTCATTGTACCATGTCTGAGCTAAATCCTTGAGTTGATAGGCAACAAGCTCTGCCTTATCTGTAGTACTCACCCCCAAAGCGAACAAGATCTTCTAGACCTCATCAAGTATGTCTTGGGGGTCTTCGTTAATTTTTGACCCAAGAAAAATAAGAGGATTCATCCTCGTGAAATCTCTCATACAACTAGCCATAGTACTAGCATGTTGATTCTCTCAAGGAATAACCTCTTTGTTAGCTTATGCCGTCATGGATTAAGCTTGGGTGATGATGGATTGGTCCATTTGGAACAGCGCCGCCCTCAACTCACCATCCGTCATGGCAAGAAGATTTACCAGAATGTGTTCATTCGCAGTAGCATGGACTTGAGTTGGAACTTTATTTACTTGAGGATCAGCTCCTGCATTCGCAACCTCATCTCCTACTCTTCTCGTAACTGTCCTTCTTGTGTTCATCACCTATCACCACAAGAAAAGGATGAGATTCTAAAAGACACATAGTGTCAAAACTCTAGAGGCACAACATAGGAGTATCTAGAAAAGAGAAGTTTCCTAGTCATCACAAAGCCTATCATCCATAATTGTGGCGCACTTTACAACCATGAACAAGACCCTATATGACGTTGTTTAATAAGACATTGATCCTAACGATATTTAACCTCATGATCTATTACAAGTTTTTCACACCCGGAAAGTGCACCCCAGATGCGACCGGCGTCATCGTCCTCTCAGAGGACTCTAATAAGCCCTTAGCATTCGTCATAACATGTCATCAATTAAAATTGTGGAAAATTTAAAACTTTTAATACTATTTGAAGTATACTTAGACTTCATAATTAACATTCATAATTGGATGCATACGATATTCTAAAACTTGAGTTACATATAAAAACCATCTAAAGAGTACGAATCTAAACTTAGCCAATAAATAGTTGATATGTCATATTGTCCTTGTTACAAAGGAATGCAAAGAACATAAATGGAAATACGAGTATTCTTAGAAATAAACTAATGTCTTCATAAAATAGAATAATAAAAAGATAGCATCCCCGAACATGAGGACCTATTGACACTTGGAGAAAGAGTTTCAATCTTCTTCGATTGACCTTCTTAAATCTTCAATGGTCAGACCATACATTTGTTGTAATATAAAGTATTGGGGTTAGTACGCCACATGTACTAAGTATGGGTATATGCACATAACATTTAAGGACATGCATGAAAGGATCATTTACTATTTCTTTGGAAAGTATGATAAATCATATTAATGTCACATAACATAGAAGATATACAAGTTAAGGATTTAATCAACATACAACATGATAATAATAAAGGACATATTATAATAGAGTCATGTTAACATTTCATATTCCATAGATCATATAAACATAACATACAACACTTACCAATGATCCCATACCCAACCTACAATTGCAATGGTTTTGTGAAGCCCCATAACCCCACATAACCAAGTACACAAGATAGGAAACCATAAGTTTAGCTTTGCTTCATATAACTTTTAGTATAAGTAGTCATCACTTCGTATAGCAATATATATCCTTAACACATTCATCAACATAACCAACATCATATAAGTTTAACGACATATATCATAAGCATCATATCTTCCATATTATTATATTATATAAAAACAATCTCCAAGGATTTCCCTTAGAGACAACTTGTGCAATGTCTAGGTAGAGTCCCATACCCTTACCTATACTAAGTAGACTCCTTGAGTTACCCTAGTTGATGTTCATTTACTTTTCTTTCATTTTATATCAGGGAACATTTCACCTTAACCGACATAAACCATGTGATCTAAATTTGTAATCCGGTATCATGAAACCCCAAACTGAAAGAAGGTGGTCTACCGGCCAAAGAAGAACCAAACATGACATAGCTTTCTATTGACACTTGGAGAAAGAGTTTCAATCTTCTTCAATCGACCTTCTTAAATCTTCAATGGTTGGACCATACATTTGTAGTAATATAAAGTAATGGGGTTAGTATGCCACATGTAATAAGTATGAGTATATGCACATAACATTTAAGGACATGCATGAAAGGATTATTTACTATTTCTTTGGACAGTATGATAAATCATATTAATGTCACATAACATAGAAGATATACAAGTTAAGGATTTAATCAACATACAACATGATAATAATAAAGGACATATTATAATAGAGTCATGTTAACATTTCATATTCCATAGATCATATAAACATAACATACAACACTTACCAATGATCCCATACCCAACCTACAAATGCAATGGTTTTGTGAAGCCCCATAATCCCACATAACCAAGTACATAAGATAGGAAACCATAAGTTTAGCTTTTCTTCATATAACTTTTAGTATAAGTAGTCATCACTTCGTATATCAATATATATCCATAACACATTCATCAACATAACCAACATCATATAAGTTTAACGACATATATCATAAGCATTATATCTTCCATATTATCATATTATATAAAAACAATCTCCAAGGATTTCCCTTAGAGACAACTTGTGCAATGTCTAGGTAGAGTCCCATACCCCTACCTATACTAAGTAGACTTCTCGAGTTACCCTAGTTGACGTCCATTTACTTTTCTTTCATTTTACATCAGGGAACATTTCACCTTAACGGACATAAATCATGTGATCTAAATTTGTAGTCTGGTATCATGAAACCCCACACTTAAAGAAGGTGGTCTACCAGCCAAAGAAGAACCAAACATGACATAGCTTTCTAGGTGGATCCACTAGTTAGTATCCTATGGTGGCAACATAGTTCAAGAACTAGGAGATGTATTACATACCCATAGTTCCATATTACATGGCCACCTCTATCTCATCAAAGTTATTGTGAACCTACCATCCAACTAGGGAAGGGACACCTCTCATATCTAGTCCATCGGTGCTTATCTTAAATCCCTTTCCTGAATAACCTTTTAGTTGTCTTTTATAATAAATTTATCATATGTCATTGGAGATTAACTCCTTGTATCAACATGATCATGACATCTTTCAATTAGATGAGAATTTCCTTTCATCATAACCCTTCGTATGTGAGATTAACATAACATAATCGCCTTGTGTAAATCATACAAGAGACTATCATAAACTTGCATTATTGTGTTCTTATGATGATCTCACATTTAGCATGTTCATATCCCAACATATATTCATAGCAATATCATTCATGCTTCATTAGCATATTATCATCATTCATAGGCTAATATAAGCATCATATAGTAATCATAACTTTAGAAGACTTACCTCTTGATTCCAAGTACCTTATTTAAGAATTTAAGTTCAATTTTCAATGATCAAAACAACAACATAGGTAAATACACAATATCATTGTCAATACAAACTCTTAAATTCATATACAATATCAATTCATAATGTAGGATAAGTTAAAGGGTCATTAAAGAGTTCTTTCAAGTCTTAGTTCCTATCCTAACATTTACATGTTATCAAGTAGTAGGAACAACCCATTAGAAACCATCAAATAGAGAAATGTCATGCGTCACATGAAATTTAAACATTATTAATCAAATACTCAACAAGTCGTGTGAAATCAACCATAGAAAATTGTTGTTTTTCATAGAAAGTCATAAATCTAGAATTAGAAAGAAAACATGTTTTCTAGAGTTAAAACCCTAGAATTTGAATTTCTTGACTATATTTGAAAGGACCTCTTGGGGATAAGAATACCAAGAGTGAAAAACCTAGACCCTATAGACGAAAAATCCATGAAATTTGATTAGAAATCTTGAAGTTTTCGTCTTCTTCCTTATACTTTTTTTGTTCTTCAATGGAGTTTGGAAAAGAGAGTGTTCCTTGAGACATGAGAGAATTTTCGTTTGAATTCAATTTAGGGTGTAAAAAGTGGTCTAAAACTTACCTATAATCAATATATTGTCATCTTATAAAATACACAAAAGAACCTCCACTTAAATGGTCTTTTTATGAAGTTAAATTACCAAAATTATGATTGTAATGAAACTGGGAAGTGGATGCGCATCGCGGGGCCAATTGCCTTTATTTTTCTAAAATTTTGGGTCGAGACAGTGAGGTACGAGACAAACTCGCGTCGCGAGGCTGCCTCTAAATTCTTGAGGAAGTGGTTTGCGTGTAGGTTGTGTTTTGCACAACTCATGCTCCAATCTTGCTCGCGCAGGCTGCTTTGGCAGCCTACCCACCCTTGTTGGGGTCCTCCCAAAGACCCTTCACGTGGTCCTTGGGGTATCTTTACTGTAAATTTGGACCCTTTGTTCTAAATACTACCTATACAAGGTCTCTTTAGTAGTTTTGGACTTCATTTGACGCCTCAAAACCTTCACCAAACATAGGGACGTTAACTAGTTCGAATTAGCTAGTTTCCAGACGTCATGGTCTTTTTTTGGCATTTTGGCTCTAACCTTTTCAAAATGAACTTATTAAATTAATATATGTATGGAAATATAATTTTAAAAATTATTTAATATATTATGCTTCACTCTAAGTCATGGCATTTCCGGAATGTTACACCTAGTCACCATTATCTTAAAAATTTCCTATCGAAATCATATACCCAATGTCACATCTGGGAATACACCCTGGATGTAACCGGCGTCGTCCTCTTTGAAAAATAAAACAAGCCTATTAGCTTACATAATTATATTCATAGGTCAAAATTAGAGGAAATTTAAAACCTTTTACTACTTCTACGTTGAGGTTTACATAGACCTCTACATATCCAAATAAAAAGGAAAGAACATAAGAGTTTTGAAACTAAAGCAACATCATAGGATTGATAGTGGCATTGCCCTCGGAAAGTGAGGACCTACCCTGTTTTATGAATAAGAACTCCAAGTCTTCTTCAATGTCGTCTCCAAAAGTCCTTCAAGGACCGAAACATAGAATGTTTGGGGAAAAGGAAGAAATGGGGTTCGTACACCACATATACTAAGTATGAGACCATACGCACATATAATATCAAATCATGTTAAAAAGGGACATTTCATTAAGTATGCAATTTACTTTATAACCCTTTATGAACATTCAACAAAACCATGCCAAATAAAAAAGAATTATTCATTAAGTCATAAGCATGTACAACACAAGACAAACAACATCAAAACTAGTCAAGTCAACATGCATATCATGTAATTGAATACATAGTCAAGTAACTCTATCATCAAGTCATAAATAATCACAAGCATGACTAATAGTTCATTATAACATAACCAAAGTAAGACAATTACCCATAAACCCCTTATAAAGTCAACAAGTGTAATGACAAAGTAGATCCCCATAACCTTACTCAATCAACTGACACAATAATATTCATGACCAACATCCCACTTCACATAGCATGACATTTAATGGTATATATCATCATCCTTTAACAATGTAGATTAACACATATTCATAAGTGAAACTAATTAACATATAGTATCAACAATGTGCACGTTCATCATATACATATCATGTACAATTATACACATATTTATACATAAGAACGTGTGCCTATGACTTCCCTCAAGGATAACTAGTGCAATGTTTAGGTAGAGTCCCATACCCCTACCTAGTCTAAGCTACACCCCTTAGGTTATCTAAGTTAGAGTTTAATATTTTAGTTTATTTTGCCTTTTGGGAACATCTTTCCTTAACTGACATCGACAACATGAGCTAATGTGGAATTCGGTGCTATGGAACCCTACACCGAAGGATGGTGGACTACTTGCCAAGGTAGTACTAAAATATGAACATAGTAACTACATGGATCCACTAGCTAGTATTCCTACTAGGGAAACATAGTTCAAGAACTAGGAGATATAGTTGGGACCGTCTTTATGCTATATGCATTATAGTCACCAATCTCCACAGTACATTAGTGATCCTACCTTCCCTATGTGGAAAGGAACACTCCTCACTCTAGTTCACTCGGTGCTAAGCTAGAGTCCCTTTTGAAATATCTTTAATGTCTTTATTAATCATCATAGCTTATTGTAGGTCATAGGGTATGTACCTTGTATAATCATCATCATCATAGCTCCATAAGAATTGCATGAGTATTGTCCTTTCATTACATTCATACAAGTGAAGTTAGCACATTAACATTTTCATATCATCATAAGGCACATTGGTAAATCATCACCATCCTTATAACGTTTACATCTTAGCCAAAACCTCACAAACAATAGTCAAGACATTTAAATTTAACATTATTCCAAACCTATCAACCTTAATTCAAGGCATACTCCAATACAACATCATGACTTAATCACAATTAACCATAATTGAAGTAAAGAATAGGGATCAAAAGACTTGCCAAGTCTCCTTCATAATTCATCATCACCGTCTTACAATCAACCCCTTTAACTCAACCCAATTAAGATGTAGTATCATCATATAACCATAACCAACACTACAAAAAATCCAATTAAATCACTATATCAGAATTCATCTCTAGTTCATAACTTAAGATAAGATACTTAGGTCAATTCACAACATACTTCGTAACCTAGACCAGCATCTCAAGAACTATCATGATAGGACTATAATTTATCCTAATTTTGACATGATTGATACAAAAACATCATAGAATTGTAAATAAACCAATAACCAATTCAATTGAACCAACATTACTCAATTCACATCAAGATCACAACCTAGGGTTAAGGGGTAAAGGTCATCTTCTACAAGCTAGACCAATCCATCAATATACATCATAATTGAGTTAAATCAGATGATAATGTATTCATAATATCCAAAAAAACAAAAAATAAATAAATTCATAACATAAATTTTGAGATTGGATGAAACCCACTTGAAAACCCAACTTTTGAAATCAATTTGATGGAACCCTTTGAGGAAAGAGGTACCAAAGGTGAAAGAGATCCCATACCTTACAAATTGATGAAGATTGATGGAAAAACTTGACTCTTTGCAGCCCTCAAACCCTCCCCTAGCTTAGTCTTTGATATAGTTCTTCACTAGAGAGAAAGAAGAGTAAAGGAAGAAAGTTTCGGTTGGGGAAGTATAAGAGTTTTGGTTACACTAATTAGGTTGGGAAATATACGGGGTTAACTAAATTTATTAGACCTCCACTAACCCCTAATTAAATTACTGATTAAGATAATTATTTGATTAACCTATGTGAAGATGTGCAGTGAAAACTAGTCATCAGAGACGACACTACGATCGACGGGTCATGGGTCAATCAACGAGCAGTCCCTCTTCCGTGCCGCACATCCATTGGTAAGTTCTGAGAGTTGTCAAAATGAAAATCTAAAGATTTTTTCTAAGTGACCATCTACTGAGGCAATCGACGCCCCGTTGATTGGACCACGAGCCGTCTCTGGCATTCGTTGGTGACACTATCCATTGACATCTATTGCCAACTTTTGCAAGGGTCCTCCTCAAGGGCCCTTTGGTTGGTCCTTCGGGAGTCGTGCCGGGAAGCTTAGACTATGAATTAACTCTAATAGGTGTAGACACCCTTCCACCAATTTTCATAATCTTCTGACTCCTAAAAGCTAGTCAAATAGGCTAAGGCACGCTAGCACCTCATTGAACTAGTTTCTGAACATCATGGACGTTTTGGATTATAGACTTCCTAAATTACTTATATTCATTAAATTGGACCTTAAATCAGTGTCTAAACCTTGTGAAACTCATGTTAGGTTCTAGAACAAGTCTTGGATTTTTTAAGTGTTACATTATCCTCCCCTTTAGAACATTCGTCCCCGAATGACAATAAAAATCTTTTGAAGTAATGAATAGACTCAAGACTAGCAGCCCAACCAACAATTAATACATAAAAACATCACTCATATCATTTACAAAGAGCAATTCAAAACTTCAATTACTACACATAAGACTCAAAATCACATTATGATGAATTCTTTCTAACAACAACTACATGAGCTCAATATATCATATATGAGTCAATTATGTCAAATCTTAACTTATCAACATACTACATATCATTTCATAAAGACTCACTATATTAAAATGCACAACAAAATTCAAAACAAGCAAAATTGCAAAATTTCAAGTCCAAATGCACATTTCACTGTAATATTCACTATAGTGACATAAAAAATTCATATTTTGCAAAACTTCACTAAAATCAAAGAACTCGATTTTTAGTCATCATTTTCACTATTAGTAAGAACAAATAACCTTATCTATCAAATAGATGAGGGTAATGGGACTTCATGTTGGCCTTGGCCTTTCATGTCGAACCCTCAACTAGGTGATTCTTTCACCTTTACGGAAGCCACCTCCTTGTTCTTTAACTTATTTACTTGTCTATAAATGATTTGAACTTGAACCTTATCATAAGAGAGGTTATCCTTCAAACAAAGAACCTCAATAGGAAGAATAGACTCGGGATCACCGATACACTTCTTAAGCATAGAAATATGGGTAACAGTATGAACCAAAGTCAATTCACTAGGAAACCTTACCAACCTTTTGCAACATTTCATAGGGAACCACATAACAAGGACTCAACTTCCCTTTCTTCCCAAATCTAACCACCCCTTTCATAGGTGAAATCTTCTCATACACTTGATCACCTTCTTCGAACTCTAATTCCATTCTCCTATGATCGGCATAAGACTTTTGCCGACTTTAGGTTGCTTGTAACCGATTCCTTATGATATGAACCTTTGACAAAGTCTTATACATCAAATCGTGACCAAAAGGGAAGACTTACCCACTTCAAACAATCAAATCGGAGACCTACACCTCCTACCATACAAAGATTCATAAGGAGTCATGTATATGGATGTATGGAAACTAATATTGTAAGAAAACTCCACCAAAGGAAAATGCTTATCCCAATTTCCCTTGAAATCAATAATACAATCTCTAAGCATATCTTCAAGGGTTTGAATAGTATGCTCCGCTTAACCATCCATTTGGGGATGATAAGCGGTGCTTAACTTCACCTTGGTACCCAACCCTTGTTGGAATGACCTCCAAAACCTACATGTCAATTGTGCACCCATATCTGATATGATGGCTAACAGAATACCATGGCAATGCACAATCTCATCTGTGAAGATCCTTGCATAATCTTACGTCGAATAAGTAGACTTGACGGGAATAAAACGAGTGGATTTGGTAAACGTATCCACAACCACTCATATAGAGTCATATTGCTTTACTGTTCGAGGCAAACCTTCCACAAAATCCATATTGATGTCTTCCAACTTCCAAGAAGGAAATTGGATTTCTTGTAGTAAAACACTTGGCTTTTGATGTTCGGTTTTCACTTGTTTGCAATTTGGGCACTTAGCAACAAATTCTGCTACGTCATTTTTCAAACCTTCCAACCAAAAAACTTCCCTAAGGTCATGTTACATCTTTGTCGAACCCTAATTAATTGAGTAATGGGACCCATGAGCTTCCTCAAGGATCCGGTTCCTCAAACCATCTTATAGTGGGAAGACACAACCTTTATTAATACCTTAAGACACCATCCCCCCTAAGGAGAATGACTCATTAATCTTGCTAAGAACCGATTCCTTCAACTCCATCAATGGTTGATCAAGGTGTTGTTTGGACTTCACCTCAACTACCAATGATGACTCGGAGTTATGATGGACCATAAACCCACCATTCGGAGAATCTTCCAACCTTACACCCAATCTAGCAAACCTATGAACATCCTTCACTAGGTCTTTCTTGACTTCCTCTACATGAGAGACACTACCCATGGTCATACGAATTAGAGCATCCTCAACCACATTGGCCTTGTTGGGGTGATAAACAACGCTCATGTTGTAATCTTTCAACAATCCCAACCACCTTCTTTGTAATAGATTCAAATCCTTTTGAGTTAACACTTGTTGGAGACTCTTGTGGTCGGTATACACATCAACATAAACACCATACAAGTAATGCCTCCATATCTTCAAGGAAATACCACTACCGCTAACTCGAGATCATGAGTCAAATACTTTCTCTCATAAACCTTAAATTGTCTAGAAGTATAGGCTACCACTTTTCCATGTCACATAAGCACACACCTTAAACCCACTCGGGATGCATCACAATCTACAATGAAACCCTTTGTACCCTCTGGTAAAGAAAACAGAGAGTTGGAGTAAGTCTATCTTTCAAGATTTGGAAGTTTCTCTCACATGCCTCCGACCACTCATATTTCTTAGTATTTTGGGTCAAAGTAGCCAGGGGAGATGGAATGGATGCAAAGCTATCAAAACACCTCTGATAATAACCCGATAGACCCAAGAAACTCCTAATGTTAGTTGGAGTAAATGGTCTAGGCCAATTTTTGACCGCCTCGGTTTTTCTTAGATCTACCTCAACTCCCTCACAGGAGATGATATGACAAAGACACGCCACCGACCTCAACCAAAACACACATTTTCTATACTTGGCTTATAATTGGTTCTCCTTAAGAACTTATAACACCACCCTCAAGCAGTTCATGTGATCACCCTCATTTCTTTAATATACCAAGATGTCGTCAATGAAGACAACGACAAATGAATCTAGGTAACTTCAAAACACCCTATTCATGAGATCGATAAACATCGTCGGGGCATTAGTGAGACCAAAGGACATTACTAAGAACTCATAGTGACCATATCTAGTCCGAAATGTCATTTGTGGTATATCCTCACCTCTCACACTAAGTTGGTGATAGCCCGACCTCAAGTCAATCTTAGAAAAGTAGCTTTCCCCTTGGAGTTTATCAAACAAGTTGTCAAACCGAGGGAGAGGATACTTATTCTTAATAGTGACTTTATTGAGTTGGCGGGAATCAATGCACATCCTAAGGGATCCATCCTTCTACTTCACAAATGAAACCGGAGCACCTCATGGAGAAATACTAGGTCAAATGAAACCCTTGTCTAGTAAGTCCTTGAGTTGAGCCGTCAAATCATTAAATTTGGTCGGAGCCATCCGACAAAGAGGAATTAAAATGCAATTTTTATCCGATAACATGTCGATACCAAAGTCAATTTCCCGTTCTGGAGGTAAACCAGAAAGATGGTTAGGAAAGACCTCCAAAAATTCCCTCAGTAAGGGAACTGACTCAATGAGAGGAATTTTGGAGTTCGAAACTTGGAATCTTACGATATGGTATAAACACCCTTTAGAGATCATGTTACATTCTTTTAAAAAAGAGATGATGCAGCCTCAAGGAATAGAATATCCCCCCTCCACTCTAAAACGTGCTCATTTACAATCTATAAGTGCAAACAAATCCATACGCAATATGATAACAAAATCGAACATATCAAGTTCACTAGTTAAGCATAATTAACTCAATTGGGAAACATTATAGGACAATTTTTGTACACCCTCTGGGGTAGACACCATAAAAAGTTCACTTAAAATGTCGGGTAAGATATCAAATTTCTAAGCTATCAAGGGAGTAGCAAAATATAATATAGTGCCAGGATCAAGAAAAGCATATACATCAATGGAAAATATTTTCAACATACCGGTCACCACGTCAGGAGAAATCTCTTGCTCACCCCTAGAGCGAAGAGCATAAAAGTGATTCTTCTTCGAAGCCTCATTAGAACCACTTGCTTGTCCACTCTCCTTGTCTTGACCCCTCACAATTGGTCAATCTAGAACTTTGTTCCCACTTTTACCACAACCAAACAATTATTTGTCCCCTTAAGACAATCACCATAGTGCTTCTTGCCACACTTTCCACAAGTTTGGTTCGTGAACTAGTATCCCTTGACTTTTTAGGCTTAGGGTTAAGAAATCTATCATCCCTAGCCTTAGAGAACTTGAAAAGAACTTGATTAGAAAGCCTCTTCTTAAACCTATTGTTGTCTTGAATGTCAAGCCTACCCTTAGAAGAACCACCATCAAAATATCTTGCCCTCTTGGCATCTCAACTCTTCATCTTAGCCCTTGCCTCTTCCACTTGTTGAGTATGAACAATGAGACGAGAAATATTCATATTTTTATGTAGCATAGTTGAATGACATTCCTGTAGCAAGTCATCTGACACTTCCGTCACAAAGAGGTTCAGTTCATCTCTAGGGTCGGAAACCAAAGAAGAAGCATATTTTGAAAATTTAGGGAATTTCAAAGAGTATTCAAGAACATTCATATCTCCTTGACGAATGTTGATGAACTCCACTACCTTGGATTTCATTTTCTCCCTAGGAAAGAACTTATCAAGAAAATCCTTCTTGAATGCCTCCCAAGTCACCGGTCCACCCCTTAACGATCCATTGTCCCTCTGTTTGACATACCAAGTTTGGACCACATCTTTGAGTTGGTAAGTGGCTAACTCAACCTTCTAACTAATAAACAAACCCATAGCATAAAGGATCTTGTATATTTCATTAATGAAATCTTGGGAATTTTCTCCAAACATGAACCAATAGAAAGTAGGGGGATTCATCCTAGTGAAATCCCTTACATGGGAGGTCGTGGTAGCAACTTGTTTGTTAGCTCGGGGTACAACGTCCCGATTAGCTTGGGCCTTCATGGATTACACTTGAGTAGTGGCTTCATGTGCTTGGGTAGTAAAGGCTTGAGCCATTTGGAATAGAGAATCCCTTATTGCACCATCCGTTAAAGGAGGATCAACCAGAGCTTGGTCATCATTCATATCTTCACCAAGAGGAAGGACTTGATCACCACGGGGAGGAGCTCCCGCATTGGCAATCTCTTCCTATAGTCTTCGTGCCGCATTCCTTTGAGTATTCATTGCCTATAATCACAACAAGAGAATTATATGCAAAAGCACATAGAGCTAAGCTGTAGAGGCACGATATTGGACTTCAAATAAAGTGAGAGTTTCCTAAAAATCATATAGATTCCTATTCATAAGTTTGGCGCTCTTCACA